>NC_057388.1:24494596-24647585 GCF_019320065.1 Cervus canadensis | reverse complement strand
GGATGAAGGGGACAAGCAGAGGATGAATGGTTGGATGGCATCACTGAACACAATGGACATGGGTTTGGGTGGACTCTCAGGAGTTGTGTATGGACAGGGAGGCATGGTGTGCTGCGGTTCATTGGGGTCGCAAAGAAGTCAGACACGACTGATGGGATGGAACTGGAACTGAATCTCCCCCTAAGAAGCTCTTGCCTTTGCTGCTTACAATGAGCCAGAAAAGAAGTTTCCTCCTCAGTTCGTTCAGTTCAGTTCCGTCACTCAGTTGTGTCGCACGCACTCTTTGGCGACCCATGAACCACAGCACACCAGGCCTCCCTGTCCATCACCAACTCCCGGAGTCTACCGAAACCCATGTCCATCGAGATGGTGATGCCACCCAGCCGTCTCATCCTCTGTTGTCCCCTTCTCCTCCTGCCCCCAATCCTTCCCAGCATCAGGGTCTTTTCCAATGAGTCTTCGCATGAGGTGGCCAAAGAATTGGAGTTTCAGCCTCAACATCAGGTTTCCTCCTCACTCCTTAGCAATTTCTGTATTGTTAAATTGTATTTTACTTCTCAGTATTTGATATTTGCACCCTATTCTTTTGATTCAACTTGCTTAGAAGTCCCTCTGCGCTTTCTCTTTCCTTTCTTCTCCCACTTCCACTAAGCCATTTTTGTCTATTCTAGAGGATTCCAATCCTTAGTCTTCATTACCTTCTCGGTTTCTACCTCCATGTCCAACCATAACATTAGTGTCTTGCTGTTTATGTTGAATATCTTGCAACATGCACTGAACACTCCTTGTGTGAAATGCATTATTTTCTGTGCTCTGCAATATTTATCACTTCATGCTTTTAAAAAGCCTCCATGAACTGCATACTATTATTGCCTCCAATTTGCAGATAAGGAAACTCATGCATGAACATTTTAAGTAATTGGGCCAAGGAAACACAGGTAGTAAGTAGTAAAGCTGGAATTTGAACACCACAAGGTTAGGCTCCAGAGTTCATAGACTAGTCACTAGGCTCCATGGCTTCCATGCTCAGCACGTCTTTAAACTTTTCTTCCTAATTAGTTCTACTGTACATGAGTGTTGAATCTCAAAAGACATCAGACCACCTAGATCTAGGTTTCTTTGAAAAGAGGCTGGGAAAGTCAGCTCACTTAGTCTATTGCAATAAAAAAGGTGGACTTCCTTGGTGGTCCAGTGATTAAGACACCACCCTTCCACTGCAAGGGACACAGTTTAATCCCCATCAGGGAACTAAGATCCCACAAGCAGCATGGCAAAGGGGAAATAAAAGGGGCACCAAAGGTACCGTGAGTTTAGGAAGCACTACTGTAAACAGAAAAATGGTAGCAATTATTTGGAATCAGACAAACTGGGATTTCATTCCCGGATCTACCACCTGTGTGACTTCGTGTGATTGTTTGATGTTTCTAGTTCCTCTTGTGTGAAATGGAAATTGGTATCTGTCTTTAGCCTATGTTATGATTCTAATGCAAAGTTAATGTTCTAACTTTTTTCTTCCCCTTTCTGCTCCCAGTTGTGTCTCTCCCAATCTAATACTGTCTTTTGGCTGCTGCTATCTGAACTGATAAAGAGCTGGAGCCCCAGACCTTATCCTTTCCCCTCTAATCTTCCCTAATTGTTCCCTCTGGTAATTTTTGAGTCTTGTCAACATCTGGAAATGACAGCCTACTTTTTTTTTTTAATCAAACTTTCTAGAAGTAATAAGTAAGCCCCTAGAGAGTAAAGGATATTTTCTATAGAAAATAAGTGACAAACGGGAAAACCATATGTCAATGCAGGGTGATTAGAAGAATTTTCATAGCTGTCATAAAAATCATATCGTTTAGATACCTGTTTAGTTTATGTGGGATGGGAAAGTTAGGCATATACATTTACAAGTTAGACAAATTTACACATACATGTATCAATTAGTATACACAGTATATATGATATAAGTCAAGGTTTTTGAGGAGATACTAGATGAGATAATGCACATCAAATTGTTATCAACTCTCTCAAGTTGGGGCTCAACAAGGGTCTTCTTCTCTGGTGTCACTTGCATTAATGGAATGAGACCGAGTTCATTTCAGAAGCAAAGGGAAGGTTTATTCTTTCACTGGAGAATGGAGGGAGGCTCGTGAGCTGGATCTCCAGAGAACATGTTCTCCTAGACAGGCCATGGAGAGAGCTACTTTATAGGGTCTCTGCAGCGAGGCAGGAGGGGTTTTTCTCCTCAGTCTGTTGCAGCAGGGCTGGGCTGGCTCCATATTGCATTGCTGGGCACAGCAGTCTCTCAGCACATGGCCAGCAGCCGCCATCTTGAATCGAGGTGTCCTGGGCAGAGCTACAGCAGGTGACCCGCAGAACTGAGGTGTCAGACAATGCAATTCTGTGGTGAGACCGCTAATCCTACATGGGACCTGTAATCCTACCACACATCCCCCAGTTGGCAAGTGAAACCTGACTGTGCACAAAAGAAAAAGGAAGACCTTATCGCCTGGATTCCATCTTATTTTTCCAGAAGATTCCCATGGGCTTTGCCAGTAACAAAATGCAGATACACAGTAAGTGCTCAATAAATATTAGTTACTGTTTTATTTGCCACTCTATGAATCTATCACGTGACTATTCAGTTCAGTCTCTCAGTCATGTCCGTCTCTTTGTGACCCAACAGACTGCAGCACACCAGGTTCCCCTGTCCATCACCAACTCCTAGAGCTTGCTCAAACTCACGTCCATAGCGTCGGTGATGCCATCCAACCATCTCATCCTCTGTCACTCCCCTTCTCCTCCTGCCTGCAATCTTTCCCAGCATCAGGGTCTTCTCTAATGAGTCAACTCGTACAGAATGAAAACTATGTGACTATTCAAAATGTGACTAATGTTCCATACAAACAAAAACAACAGAACATGCCCACTTGAGAAGTAAATAGAACTTTGCTCTCATAATTATATCTTTTCAGATTGATGTAATGAGTTATATTACTCATACATCACCAATTTTAATTTTTATCTGTATTAGGCTTTTTAAAATGCTGTAGAATGAATAGGGCTCTCAGGGATATCCTATAACTGGGAATTTTGTTGTTGTATATTGCTAAGTTGTGTGCTAAGGTGCTTCAGTTATGTTCAACTCTTTGTGACCCCATGGGCTGTAGCCCACCAGGCTCCCTGTCCATAGGGATTCTCCAGGCAGGAATACTGGTGTGGGTTGCCATGCCCTCCTCCAGGGGATCTTCCCAACCCAGGGATCTAACCTGTGTCTTCATGTCTCCCGCATTGCAAGCGATACTTTATCAGCTGAACCACAAGGGAAGCCCAATGAAAGTGAAAGTCACTCAGTCGTGTCTGACTCTTTGTGACTCCATGGACTATACAGCCCATGGAATTCTCCAGGCCAGAATACTGGAGTGGGTAGCCTTTCCCTTCTCCAGGGGATCTTCCCAATGCAGGGATCAAACCCAGGTGTCCCACATTGCAGGCGGATTTTTTACCCGGTAAGCTACCAGGGAAGTATATTTTCTTCTTTACATTTAGTCTAGTCCAAAGATTTAAAAATCATGCCTTTTTATCAACACAACTCCCAAAGAAATTGTGCTAGTTCTTTACATTTGAGAAGGGCTTGGTATTTTCAAAGCAACTTCAAATATTATCCAAACAACATCCTTGTGAAGCAGGTCAGTAACTACCTTTATCTTTCAGAGGAGGCAAACAGGATACAGTGAGGTAACATAGTGATTTGCCTTAGGTCGTGAACTAGCTCATCATTTGAATTGACCTCCTATCAGTTAACCGGTCTGTGGTTCAATCTGATAGGTTAAACTACAGCAAACAAAATATCAAAATACTAATTTGTGTATCATTGTATTTTGTGAGTCATTGGTGTATCCTGACCCGTGCATCATGAATCTGAGCTTCACATCTAATATTCTCATTACCTGAAGTGACCTTCTTTCCTTAGTCTCTTTGTTTTTCCAGCTAATTTCTACTCATGCTTTATAATTTGTTTGTAACCTCCTCTTAGAAGTCTTCCCTAACTTGCTGTCTGATTTAGAATCTACTATTCATTGTTCATACAGCCGTCTGGATTCCACACTATATCTCTATTATGGTACTGACTATGTTCTATTGTGACAAAATGGGCTTTCTTAGTGGGAAAAAAACTATTCTATCTTTATATTCTCGAACACAATACCTAGCAGATGGTATTTGCTTAAAACTATTTTTGAATGAAGAATGCATAAATGATACACATATTAGTCAGGATAGGAGAGGATATGCCATAATAACAAACCCAGCCTAAGTCTATTTTTCACTTAGTAAGTAGAAGTGTCCAGAGAAAATAGCCTCCAGGAAGGAGGCTCTGCTCCAATAACTTAAGGACACAGGCTGACAAGACTGTACCACCTTGTGGTGCTGGATTGCCTGAAGCAGGTAAGCTTCTAAGTTGCCAAGACAAGAGAATAAAATGCTGGAGGACTGCACATTCGAAATTAAATTCACCTGTGATAGTCATTTCCAGTGTTTCCATCATTGGCCAGAAGTACTCATGTAACACTCAAGGTTCACAGACAATGTCTTTCCTTGGTGTATCTTTTTAAATCTCTAGTCTGTGTGCATTCAATGGCCAGCACTGGTCTTCAGCAGCCTGCCTGTGAGCTACTGGGACTCCTTTGTCCAGAGAACCAGGAGGACATATACCCCCTCTTCCCAATGGCTGTTGATTAATGACTGTCTTGTGTGGGAATAGGAGCTCAACTCTCTTTCCTTAACTTTGGACAACCCAGAGGTATCACCTACCCTCCAGAATTCTCTCGTGGGAGCATGTTAAAGCCTGCCCTCTGTGGGTGTTTAGCTTATACTCATGCTCGATTTCATTTCATTCTTGTTTTGCTTCTCTCACTTCCTTATTATTCTGTCTTGTGAACATTGTCCTAATCCATCACTTGCTCACACATTTTTATTCTAGAGGCTGCATCTGGGGAGCTCAAGCTATGAGAGTGCCACCTAACTAAAGCTTGGGCAGAGCAGTGTAATGCACAGTATTTCCAGGAAGGATAGATATAGGGGAGCATTGTAATGTCTACCATACATAATGAAAAGCAACTTGGTGATTAAGGGGCAAATGACATAGGTTTAGCCAGCTAACTCTGTCAAAGAGGACTGGGCATGGAGGAGGAAGACAGGATTGCACAGGAAAATGGTCGCTGAGAAGAGTGACTTCTCTACTGGTTAAGATGCTGGGGAAGCCAGGCCAGTAGTTCAAATTGCAAAGTTGAAAGAAGCCCTGGGCTTGGTTCTAACAGGAGTCATTATGTGAGGAGAACAATTAAGGAAGTAATAATGGAGAAGGAAATGGCAACTCACTTCAGTATTCTTGCCAGGGAAATCCCATGGACAGAGGAGCCCAGCTGGCTATAGTCCATGGGGTCGCAAAGAGTAGGCTACGACTGAGCGACTAACAATAATGATCATAGGCCATGCAAGGAGTTCATGCCACAACAAGGTAATAAATATTAACTGTATTTACAGGGAAATGCAAATACTGGAAGAAGTCAGTTTTATGGTTCTGGGTTATTACTTCACAGACTTCCCTGGTGGCTCAGATGGTAAAGCGTCTGCCTACAATGCGGGAGACCGGGGTTCAATCCCTGGGTGGGGAAGATCTCCTGGAGAAGGAAATGGCAACCCACTCCAGCATTCTTGCCTGAAAAATCCCATGGACGGAAAAGCCTGGTAGTCTACAGTCCATGGGGTCACAAAGAGTTGGACACGACTGAGTGTCTTCACTTCACTTCACTTCACAACTTGTCCTCAGTCTGTGACTAATGGTATGGGAATTTGGGGACTAGGATGTGGGGAGCTGGTTGTAAATTTTAATGCAGGATCACCAGGTATTAGAGAAGCAGGCTAGAGTCTCCAGTCTTAGTGGAATGTCAGATTGAAAAGCAAAGGCAGAACCCCAGGTGTCTGAAGTGAGCAGTACTATGAGGGGTAAAGGCAGGCTGCACTGGAGACACATCTGGCCAGGGGACATACACACGTGAGGATACTGGTCCTTCAGTTGCAGGGTTCAGCCCCAAATCCTCTGACTGGTCTTCCCTGTTCTAGTGAGTATAGGCTCAACTTCCCATTGACTAGGGATTCCGTCAGCAATAAAGGCAGGGAAATCAAATACTTCCTCTTAATGCTTCTAGATTTTGAGTCATATAACCACATCTTAAAATCTCTCTTACTTTCGAAACAGACTCACAGACTTAGAGAATGAACTTGTGGTTACCAGGGGGGAAAGGTAGGGGAGAGAGATAGTCAGGGAGTTAGGGATTGACATGTACACACTGCTAAATTTAAAATTAAAAACCAACCAGGAAAAAAAAGTCCCTTGTTTTGCTTTAGTACTTATATGATTTAATATTTTACATTTAGATCTCCAATGCATTCAGAGTTTTCTCTTTTGTATGGGTGAGGTATGCATCTAATTTTGTCTTTCCAAAATTATATCTAATATTCTCATACAATTATTTGAAGTATATCATTTCTCCCAGTGAATTAAACTGCCCCCTTTATCATTTACTAAATTCCACACGTGTTTAGTTGGAACTATTTCTGGACACAGTACTCTATTCCATTGGCTTCTCTATTCTTGCATCCACTCCTCACATTTTTAGTCATAGAGGCTTTGTAGTATGTTTTATATCATCACATAGGTCTAATTTTCCCTCAGATTGTCTTTAGAATTTCCCTATCTATTCTCGTATGTGAACTCTAGAGTAATCCATCTTCATCAAACACACTTCAGGGAATTTTTATTTAGACAACATTAAATTCATATACTAACTTGGAGAGAATTTACATCTTTATAATACTGAGCTTTCCTGTTAAAAAATAAAGAATGTCTTTCTATTTCTTTAGATCTACTTTCTGGGTTTGAGTATTGAAGTTTTCCTTAGGTTAAACACATTTTCTGTTAAAGTTATATCCATGTATTAATACTTTGGATGCTACTATAAATATTTTTCTTTAACTGTATGTTTTAAGTGGTTAGTTTTCTGTGAAAGTTATTTATTTCATATGTTAATTTAACATTGCTGTTGTTGTTCAGTTGCTAAGTTGTGTCCAACTCTTCGCAACCCCATGGACTGTGGCCCACCAGGCTCCTCTGTCCATGGGATTTCCCAGGCAAGAATACTGGAATGGGTTGCCTTTTCCTTATCCAGGGGATCTTCTCAACCCAGGGATCGAACCGGTGTCTCCTGCTTGGCAGGTGGATTCTTTACCACTGAACCACCAGGGAAGCCCTAATTAGCATCTGCTATTAATACCTTATTAAAACTTTTTTTCTTACTTGTACTAGTCTTAGCATTGATTCTCTTCTGTGTTCTAGCTATGCAAATGTATTATATATCATTAGATATAGCTTCACTTTTTCTTTTTTGACTCTTATACTTCTGCTTATTCTCACTTGTATGACTACATTGGCACCTCTGATCCAAGTTTAACACTAGTGGAGCTAAATAGGCATACTTGCTTTTTCCTGATTTTGGCGGGACTGCCTCTAGTGGTTCCCTGTATATTCTTCATGTTGTGGGCAGGTGTACAAACTTGTAGAGCTTTTAAAACATATCTAGGGGACATTCCATGGTGGTCCATTGGTTAGGACTCCATGCTCTCACTGTGAAGGGCATGGGTTGGGCAACTAAGTTTCCACAATCAGTGCTCCACACTCAAAAATAAACTTCATATGTCTTTATTTAAAAAAAAATAAACATATCTAGGACTGTGTATGGATTAGGACTTGAGTATTTGTTTTATAAAAAGCTTTGAAAGTGACTTTAATGTAGTACAAACTTTACTTGAGTATTTTGACTATGTATTCCACAAAGATATGTATCAGTACACAAATTAATCAAACATTTGAGTCACACTTTGTGCAGAAAGATAAAGCCTATCTTTCCTTCAAGGAGCTCAATTTAGTAGAAGAGAAAGACCTACAAACTAATGGTTGTATATAATATAATTATTACATTGTGGAAAGTGTTTCATTATTTGCATCTTTGCAGAAAGTTGGCTTTATGTATGTACCCTTAACTTTTACAAAATTGTGCCCTATGATACTATCTGTTGTTCTCTGCTTTTAAAAATTATTCAAAATTGGCCTTCTTTAACAGTCACTGACTGATAAAGTTATGATGACACCCTACAGAAATTATAGTTTCCTGTCTTAATTCCCCACCCCTTCTTGTTATTTTCAAATTGCAGATGAGTTGATTATGACAAACAGTCTCATTCAAATGTCAGTTCCTGGTGTTTTCATAATTATTTTATCATCAGAGACCAGTTGTCTCTTAAAATTATGAAAATAATTGTTTTTAAAAGCAAAGGAATTCTCTTATTTTTATTAAAAGATTACACTAACATTTTAAATATTGTATACTGATCCCAAATCAACTGAGACCCATGTTTTTTCCTCTCAGAGTCTTTTGATTTCATTCTTTTAAAATTTCACAACCACTTTCAAATTTGGGGAGAGGCAATGGCACCCCACTCCAGTACTCTTGCCTGGAAAATCCCATGGACGGAGGAGCCTGGTAGGCTGCAGTCAGTCCATGGGGTCGCTGAGAGTCGGACACAACTGAGCGACTTCACTTTCAGTTTTCACTTTCATGCATTGGAGAAGGAAATGGCAACCCACTCCAGTGTTCTTGCCTGGAGAATCCCAGGGACGGGGGAGCCTGGTGGGCTGCTGCCTGTGGGGTCGCACAGAGTCGGACACAACTGAAGTGACTTAGCAGTAGCAGCAGAAAAGGTGGTTTAGTGAGAGTTAAAAAAGATGGTCCTGATGCTTGGGGTGGGGGATAGGAATGGAACTTTTGGAAGAAAGGAAATGAAATTTTAAACTTAAAGTGAGCTGTAGGATTTTAAAAATTAGACATAGTGAAGTAAACTTTTGGTCATCTAGGTACTTCTGCCTGAACTGTTGCACCTTTTGGAAGTCTTTCTCTTCCCTTGTGGGTTTGCGCTCTCTCAGGTCAGAGGTGCTTTCGGTTACTAGTGAATTGAAAGTGAAAGTGAAAGAGTTAGTCCCTCACTCCTGTCTGACTCTTTGCGACCCCATGGACTGGAGCCCACCAGGCTCCTCTGACCATGGAAGTTCTCAGGCAAGAATACCGGAGTGGGTTGCCACTCCCTTCTCCAGGGGATCTTTCCTACCAGGGATTGAACCCAGGTCTCCCACACTGTGGGCAGATTCTTTACCACCTGAGTCACCAGTGAACTAGAAAAGGTAAAAAGGTTAGAGTATGGTGTAAAAGAGAACTCACCAAGATGGCTGCTTAGGACTAGTTCTAGATGCTATATTTCAGGAGATACTGAGTAAAGAATATTTAAAGATTTGTTTCCCCTAGCTTGCCTGTTTATTAAAGTGAGGGACCTAGGGCAGAGGCTCTTTCTAGAAACAAAGGTTATTATTGATAACTTAGCTAGGCTGTTATCTTAGGAGAACAAGTTTGCAAATGAGAAATAGTTACAAGAAGAAACCCAGTAGAAGATAATCCACCAAGCCTCCCATCGGAATCCCGTCAGCTGTAAAAGATCACACTATTTGCCTTTCTTCTAGAAATGTCAATATTAGTGACATCATTGAGTGTTTTATTATCATTTAGTATTATCTGCTTTTTATATGTAGGAGGAAATTTATATAGATATCTAAGTAACTTGTATGAAATAGAAAATGGTATTTAATTATTCCTCTTCTGAAATAAAATGATAAATTCCTAAAGGCTTGAAACGCTGTTCATATTTTCTTTTTTGATAGTTTCTCTACATTTCATGAGGTAAGTGTATTAAGCACATCAATGAACTATGCGTATCACTGGTTTGTAATTTTCACCCTGATGGTATCAGAGTGAAAATGCCCTAACTCTTAGAGCTATGTGCAGGCGAATGTGTGTTGCTTTTTATATGCCTCAATATCTATAGAGTCTTTATTGTGAAGAGTTGCCACATGGATCTGTTAGTTATATATTTTGCTCTTTTTGGACTCTGTTTGCATGTTACATAGAATAGCAACTTAAATATGTGTCAAGCTCAGTTTTACAGTTTATTTTTAGTTGGGGTAGGTTATTTTGATGTCAGTGTAAGGCATCTTATGGAAGAAACGAACAATATCAATTAAGTAGATAATGAAGAGTAAAAGAACCACATATTTCTAGTCCCAAACCTATTTTTTGCATCAAATTTTTTCGTCTTAGAGCTGAACACCTAGAGCTGTGATAACTTGCATTTCTATTATAATGAGCTATCATGAAAATCCGAGTTTTGAAGTCAGAGACATCCAGGCGTCAATGTCTTACTCTTATTGTACCAAGCCTTACTAAAGGACGGCAAAATATTGTTTCTGTTTGGTAATCAGGGCCTTCACAACCTTCTGTGTCATGCTTATCTGTGAATCTATTTGTACATATTTGGGTGGACATTATAGCCAACAGCACAAGCATTACTGATGAAGACAATTACAGAATTGTCCAAGATGATTACAGACTGTAGCCTTAGAAGTTGGATTAGCCCAACTACCCATTAAATAGGTATGACCCACTCTATAGCTTTTGAACTAAGGATAGAATTTTCTTCTGTGTGTCTATTAATCTTTCTCAACTTAATGGTTTATATGATTTAGAGAAGCAACACTAAATTTCAACTAAGAGTAAAGTTTAAATGTAGTAATTTTTTTTTAATGGTCTTGTTAACTTGATAGCGTTACCTCTTAAACTCTCATTACTAGACTTACTAATTAACCTGATGTCTTAGTCTGGTTGTATTCAGTATAAGCCTGAAACTTTGCTTATTCATTGCTCCCTTGATAGGATATTTATAATGTTGTTTATTGGCTTTGATGACAAACTTTTATTATTTTATTTAGAAATTTGAAGGTATCATATTTTAATTTTCAAACCAAATTTATTTTCAAAGGCATTTTGACTATGTTACTTTGTGTCCACATATATTTTAAATTAGATTTAAATAATTTCTTTTTAGTGCAATAGGTGCAATCAATCAAAATTCTTACAAAAGCTAACAAAATATTGCTTCAGTTAGGTGAGTGGGACCTGCAGAGCCTTCTATGTCATGCTTATCCAAGCAATAAATTACTTTTTTTTAAGACAAAAATCATCCTCTGAAATTGCTTTCACTTTTTCTGAAGTGAAGATATTGGATACCTGGTATTGGGAATACTTTATTTTGCTTCTTATCGAATACAGTTATTTTCTACTTGAGAGCTAACATCACAAGACAATGAGATGGATTTCTTACTTTTTACTATTTTCTCATTTATAGTGAGCCCAGTTTTGCCCCAATAAAGATGCTTATTGTCCTATAGTATAATTTCATCAGCCTCTTAACCAAGAGGCCTTTCTGAAAGTAATCTTAAAACAAATGTTGCACCTTTATCAAAGTGGGATTTAATGCCTGATATTATTTCCTTGGGCTTCCCAGGTGTCACAGTGGTAAAGAATCCGCCTGCCAATGCAGGAAACACAAGAGATGCTGGTTCAATTCTCAGGTCAGGAAGATCCCCTGGCATAGGAAATGACAACCGGCTCCAACTTCTTGCTTGAAATATTCCATGAACATAGAAGTCTGGTGGGCTATAGTCCATGGGGTCGCAAAGAGATAGACACGACAGAGCAACTGAGCACACACACACACACACACACACAATTTCCTTGAAAGTGGCTTCTAAAGATGGATATGTCATTTTTAAAGTTTTGATAGAATATAGATACTGACTTCTCCTAGATGTTCATCTTCCTTGAAGTTTTGTAAGTTGAGTGAATAACAAGTGCCTCCCATTTTAGTATCTCTTGAGAAATATGCTAACAATATCACACATATAGAAATAGGCTAGTATGTGAAGAAAGTAACAACAAGGGAAGGAATTAAATGAAAAATAAGTGCCTTTGGGATTTAAAACTGTTAGGAAGCCTTAAAAATCTAGGTTAAAAACATCAGGCAAAGACAAACTCAAATTCATATTCAGGTGAATGTAACTACCTCTAGGTTGGTATAAAACATATGCTGAGCAAATTTTGACATAGAAAGCTATTGACTTAGTTTATTTTGATTCACATTAACTTAAATAAGCATTTGTGGGCTTATAGGTCTTTTTGCGAATCTAAAGGAAGCTATGAACCCTATTCTCAGAGGGGAGGAAATGTACTTACACACAAACACACAAAATCTTGCACACAATTACAGGCAGTTTACAGACTCACTGAAGTCTGTCCATTAAATGCATGGGGGTTTGTATTAGGGCTTTAATACTGCAACTGATAGAAAATCAGCTTATGCTATCTTTTTTTTTTTTAATTTATTTATTTATTTTTTCAGTGGGTTTTGTCATACATTGACATGAATCAGCAATAGATTTACACGTATTCCCCATCCCGATCCCCCCTCCCACCTCCCTCTCCACCCGATTCCTCTGGGTCTTCCCAGTGCACCAGGCCCGAGCACTTGTCTCATGCATCCCACCTGGGCTGGTGATCTGTTTCACCATAGATAATATACATGCTGTTCTTTCGCAACATCCCACCCTCACCTTCTCCCACAGAGTTCAAAAGTCTGTTCTGTATTTCTGTGTCTCTTTTTCTGTTTTGCATATAGGGTTATCATTACCATCTTTCTAAATTCCATATATATGTGTTAGTATGCTGTAATGTTCTTTATCTTTCTGGCTTACTTCACTATGAATAATGGGCTCCAGTTTCATCCATCTCATTAGAATTGATTCAAATGAATTCTTTTTAATGGCTGAGTAATATTCCATGGTGTATATGTACCACAGCTTCCTTATCCATTCATCTGCTGATGGGCATCTAGGTTGCTCCATGTCCTGGCTATTATAAACAGTGCTGCGATGAACATTGGGGTGCACGTGTCTCTTTCCGATCTGGTTTCCTCAGTGTGTATGCCCAGAAGTGGGATTGCTGGGTCATATGGCAGTTCTATTTCCAGTTTTTTAAGAAAACTCCACACTGTTTTCCATAGCGGCTGTATAGTTTGCATTCCCACAACAGTGTAAGAGGGCTCCCTTTTCTCGCACACCCCGTCCAGCATTTAAATTGCTTGTAGACTTTTTGATTCAGCCATCCTGACTGTGTGGCAATGGTACCTTATTGTGGTTTTGATTTGCATTTCTCTAATAATAGTGATGTTGAGCATCTTTTCATGTGTTTGTTAGCCATCTGTATGTCTTCTTTGGAGAAATGTCTGTTTAGTTCTTTGGCCCATTTTTTGATTGGGTCATTTATTTTTCTGGAATTGAGCTGCAGGAGTTGCTTGTATATTTTTGAGATTAATCCTTGTCTGTTTCTTCATTTGCTATTATTTTCTCCCAATCTGAGGGCTGTCTTTCCACCTTACTTATAGTTTCCTTTGTAGTGCAAAAGCTTTTAAGTTTCATTAGGTCCCATTTGTTTAGTTTTGCTTTTATTTCCAATATTCTGGGAGGTGGGTCATAGAGGATCCTGCTGTGATTTATGTCAGAGAGTGTTTTGCCTATGTTCTCCTCTAGGAGTTTTATAGTTTCTGGTCTTACATTTAGATCTTTAATCCATTTTGAGTTTATTTTGTGTAGAAAGTGTTCTAGTTTCAGTCTTTTACAAGTGGTTGACCAGTTTTCCCAGCACCACTTGTTGAAGAGGTTGTCTTTTTTCCATTGTATATCCTTGCCTCCTTTGTCAAAGATAAGGTGTCCATAGGTTCGTGGATTTATCTCTGGTCTTTCTATTCTGTTCCATTGATCTATATTTCTGTCTTTGTGCCAGTACCATACTGTCTTGATGACTGTGGCTTTGTAGTAGAGTCTGAAGTCAGGCAGGTTGATTCCTCCAGTTCCATTCTTCTTTCTCAAGATTACTTTGGCTATTCGAGGTTTTTTGTATTTCCATACAAATTGTGAAATTATTTGTTCTAGTTCTGTGAAAAATACCGTTGGTAGCTTGATAGGGATTGCATTGAATCTATAGATTGCTTTGGGTAGAATAGCCATTAGCTTATGCTATCTTGAGGCAAAGATAAATGTATATTGGTTCACATAGCTGGGAAGACATTGAAATAAAGAAATGGCTATAGGAAGAATCTGGAAACTCAACATCACCAGGACATACTCAATCTGCATTCATTTCTGTTTGTCTCTACTTCTCTTGGCATATTAATTTCATTTGCTAATGTTGTTCAAAATTCCTTCTTCATATGACTGAGAACATACCTGTCAGCAGATCTGACTTAGCAAACCGAGGAAAAACAGCAATCCTAAGCATCCAGGTCTCAAAACCAGAGAAGGACTTTATCATTCAAGTCATAATCAACTAAATGTGAGACTGGAGGAGTGGGACGTAAGCTGGAAAGTGATAACAAACTGAGGCTGATAAGAAGGAATGAATTTGAGTCAGTAGAACTGGGGTGGATGAACCTAGGACCTGTCATGAAGTGAAGTGAAGTGAAAGTCGCTCAGTCTTGTCCGACTCTTTGTGAGTCCATGGACTGCAGCCTGCCAGGCTCCTCTGTCCATGGGATTCTCCAGGTAAGAATACTAGAGTGGGTAGCTGCTCCTTTCTCCAGGGGATGTTCCCAGCCCAGAGATCGAATCCAGGTCTCCTGCCTTGCAGGCAGATTCTTTACTGTCTGAACTACCAGGGAAGCCCAAGAACCCTGGAGTGGGTACAGAGTGAAATAAGTCAGAAAGAGAAAAACAAATATCGTTTATTAATGGCATATATATGGAATCTAAAAAAATGGTACTGATGAACCTATTTGCAAGGCAGGAATAGAGACACAGACATAGAGACATGTGAACACAGTAGGAGAAGGGGAAGGTGGGAGAAATTGAGAGAGTAACATGGAAACATACACATCACCATGTGTGAAATAGACAGCCAGTGGGAAGTTGCCGTGTAACACATGGGGAGCTCAGCCCAGTGCTCAGTGATGACCGAGAAGGGTAGGATGGGGGAGTAGGAAGGAGTCTCAAGAGGGAGGGGATGCTTATGGCTGATTCACATGTTGTATGGCAGAAACCAACACAACATTGTAAAGCAATTATCCTCCAATTAAAAAAAAAACTAAGGCTGTGTGAAAGGTGCCGGAGGGTCAGTGACAGACAGTAGTGAGCTGGTAAGCTGACTCTCTGGAAATAAAATGCATGCTGCATATATTTAAAGATGCATATATATTTATTGAATATTTTATTGATATAAAGAATGAACGACACATAGTTTTTCAGTTCAGTTCAGTCACTCAGTTGTCTCTGACTCTTTGCAACCCCATGAACCACAGCATGTCAGGCCTCCCTGTCCATCACCAACTGCCGGAGTTCACCCAAATTCATGTCCATTGAGTCGGTGATGCCAACAAACCATCTCATCCTCTGTCATCCCTTTCTCCTCCTGCCCTCAATCTTTCCCAGCATCAGGGTCTTTTCAAATGAGTCAGCTCTTTGCATCAGGTGGCCAAAGTATTGGAGTTTAAGCTTCAGCATCAGTCCTTCCAATGAACACCCAGTACTGATCTCCTTTAGGATGGACTGGTTGGATCTCCTTGCAGCCAAGGGACTCTCAACAGTCTTCTCCAGCACCACAGTTCAAAAGCATCAATTCTTCAGTGCTCAGCTTTCTTTATAGTCCAACTCTCACATCCATACATGACACTGGAAAAACCATAGCCTTGACTAAATGGACCTTTGTTGACAAAGTAATGTCTCTGCTTTTTAATATGCTGTCTAGGTTGCTCATAAGTTGTCTTCCAAGGAGAAAGAATCTTTTGATTTCATGGCTGCAATCATCATCTGCAGTGATTTTGGAGCCCCCCCAAAATAAAGTCAGCCATTGTTTCTATGGTTTCCCCATCTATTTGCCATGAAGTGATGGGACCAGATGCCAGGATCTTTGTTTTCTGAATGATGAGTTTTAAGCCAACTTTTTCACTCTCCTCTTTCACTTTCATCAAGAGGCTCTTTAGTTCTTCTTCACTTTCTGCCTTAAGGGTGGTGTCTGAGGTTATTGAAATTTTCCCCAGCAATCTTGATTCCAGCTTGTGCTTCATCCAGCCCATCGTTTCTCAGATGTACTCTGCATATAAGTTAAATAAGCAGGGTGACAATATACAGCCTTGACGTACTCATTTTCCTATTTGGAACCAGTCTGTTGTTCCATGTCCATTTCTAACTGTTGCTTCCTGACCTGCATATAGGTTTCTCAAGAGGCAGGTCAGGTGGTCTGGTATTCTCATCTCTTTCAGAATTTTCCACAGTTTATTGTGATCCACACAGTCAAAGGCTTTGGGATAGTCAATAAAGCAGAAATATTGTTTTTCTGGAACTCTCTTGCTTTTTTGATGATCCAGCAGATGTTGGCAGTTTGATCCCTGGTTCCTCTGCCTTTTCTAACACCAGCTTGAACATCTGGAAGTTCTGGGTCCATGTATTGCTGAAGCCTGGCTTGGAGAATTTTGAGCATTACTTTACTAGTGTGTGAGATAAGTGCAATTGTGCGCTAGTCTGAGCATTCTTTGGCATTGCCTTTCTTAGGGACTGGAATGAAAACTGATCTTTTCCAGTCCTGTGGCCACTGCTGAGTTTTTCAAATTTGCTGACATATTGAGTGCAGCACTTTTACAGCATCATCTTTTAGGATTTCAAGTAGCTCTACTGGAATTCCATCACCTCCACTAGCTTTGTTGGTAGTGATGCTTCCTAAGGCCATCGTGATTATCTGGGTTGTGAAGATCTTTTTTATACAGTTCTTCTGTGTATTCTTGCCACCTCTTCTTAATATCTTCAAAAATGATATAATGTTCAATATTTTTATTATTTGAATATAGCTGATTGATTCTCTTTTGATGCTTTTGTTGATTTTTGCTGTTCCTATATCCTGGCTAAACTGTGGTTGCAACTGACAGGTGTTTGATGAGCATGAACCTTGGTTTATATTTTCTTTTTCACTAACAAGTAAAATTTCAGAACTTCATTCATTTATCAGTGTGGGGAACAATTTCTTTGCTGAATTGGACAATAATTTTTGAATAGCAGAAGGCTCCTCTAATTTTGATGTGTTATCTACAATGTAACCACTAGTTATGACACTTTTAAAGTTTAATATGCATTATTAACATATTCTTGATCATTTCCCTAATTCTAGAAAATCAACAAAATGATAATTCAAATCATGGTTTGTTATAATTGCCAATTTCCATGATGTAATTATTCTCACCATTCCGATTTTAAATACTAATAGGACTTCAATAAACAAAAAGTTGGGAAGAAATGGGAACTAGCACACTATTCCATAGAATTTTACACTCTAAGCATAAATAACCTCAGTAATAGATAGATAATAAGAAAGAGTAGTATAATAATTTGGAAGTGAAGATTTCTTTGAGTTTATTACCTTTGTTTTATATATAATGTGTTTAATGATAAATTTATATACTCTATTTTTTAATAATTACTATATCTAAAATTGACTAGTAAATTTCCAAGAATTTTAACAGTTTCCCTAGTTCATGAGTCAGTCCAAACCAGTTCAAGCACACCACTAGTGACGGTTTGCATGAGTCCTATGAAGAAATGGTAGTGAAGAAATAATAACTTGAAGTTATTGTGAAATAGAGAGCTAACATGTGAAATTAAGGTTCTGCCATGACATCTCTGTGATTTATCTAAAACAATATACTCAGTAAATACAGCAAGGTGGGTATTCTGCAATAGACACACTCAAATTTCAATGGCTTTACTTTATAGTTTGACAAGTTTTAGATTATTCACTATTTTGGATTTTTCAAAACCATTTTCTCTTTTTATTAGTGCTAGTGATTGAGAAGTAATTTTATCACATTTACAAAAAAGTGTAATTTCCATAAGCTTTATATTTTAGTTAGAAAAGGAAGCGAAATCAAGATCTCTGAAAGACTTTTCCGCTCCTTCACTGATGTGTGTGATTAAAATCTGACTTCTATTTCTTCACATTATAAACGCTATCAGAATCTCTTTCACACTCTAGTAATTTTCTTAAAAAACTATACTAGACAAGTGGGGAAATGAACACTGGGAATATGCTATTTATCTCAGATATACTGCTATCTTTTACTGAGTATGCTTTGACCAAGAAATAAGAATAAAGGAAAATAACAGTGAGAAACATTTTTGATATCTAATTTAATACTCTACTTTTATGTATTTAAAATTGAATACAGAGGTGTCTGCTTGTTGGCTTTCCAACAACTCAAAGCTTCATGTGCTTTAATCAGTAAAAGAAATGGATAAATGAGAGCAATTGCTGAATAAATTAAGTTAAAAACTGGGTAGTAATTGTGTCATTTAGTAATTATTCTGTCTTTGATGTTGCACATAGACCTATTGCTTTTAAACATTGCATAGTTGTAAAACCTTATTGGTTTTTTCAGTGTATGTTTTACATTTTAGTATCTATTTCTTAAAATGAGCAAAGCAAAGAAAAACATACAATTATATGAAATACAGCATACCAAGTGTGTTTCTGAGGAATTGGTTAAAAAGAAAAGGGACAATGGATGAGACTAATAAATAAGGAAAAGATAACCTGGAGCTTAGGAGAAAAAATCATTAGAAATGACTGAAAATAAATTTACATTAGTGGCCTGTCATGTCAAAAATGGAAGACTTTGCAAATTAACTGGACTTAACTTCTTAAAAATGTCCATGGGCTGCAGCAAAATAGGCCTGCTGGTGAAGTCACAACCTGTACTTTGTGGTTTTGCTGGTGACAGGCCACAGGGTCACCCCTTTCTGCTCCAGTAGAGCTCAAAGAGAGCTTATGACTGTGGTTGTGAAGGATACTTTAGGGACTAGGGATTAACCTAAGGAGAAAGAAGAGTTCATTAATGACGGATTTGTCAACGTCAGAAGCAGATGAGGAGGGGGAGATCTAATTCATCTGCACAATCACAAAATCACAAGCCTCTGAGGGAAAAAAAGTAAAGGAGAACAGAACTGACACAGCTGAAGTCTGGCACCTCACTTGGAGAGGCAGGACAAATGAAAGAAACAGACCAAATACCCTCTGGTTACGGGACAGGTAAGGCAAGAAGCGCAGGCCAGTAGATCTGGCACAGACACAAGAAAATCATATTGCTGTCAGTGATAAAGTGGCCTCAAGTGGGCTTTGTGAAATTAGCTGAATATATAATGCATGCCAATCAATCAGTAAAGTTCGATAAATATATGAGATTAGCATTTTACAATCAGGAGAGGTAAAGAATGTTTACACCAGAGAAGAACTGTGTTTAGACTTGACAAATTAACAGAACAAATCAGAGGCTCATCCCCTTATCTATTCTCATATGAGGTTGGGGGGAAGTGAGTAAACTGGAAAAACATGTCACCACTAGATAAACAATGGTTTATTCCAAGAGATCCTCAAGAGCTCTGGATTGTAAAAAGCAGGAAATATTTGGGGGAAAGAGGTGTTTTATTGGCCATTCAAAGGGTATATTATCTCCTAGATCTGAGGCTGAGCTTAGGGGAGGTATAGTAGGACAAAAAAGAATTAGATTTCAAGTCAGAAACTTGAAATCCATTTGCTATTTATTAGCAGAGGACTCTTAGACAAATTAAATAACCTCTCAGCTTTAATTTCTTCATTTTAAAATGGGGCTAACAGTGCTAACCATAAGGTTTAAAGATGAGATGTACACAATGCACCTGGTACAGAGGAAGCATTTAAAAACATTAGTTTCCTTGTCCCCAAGTGAACTGTTCAGTGTGGGAGAGTCAGAGGTAAGGCGTATCTGTAAGACATCCCTTACAGGGCAAAACCTTGCAAGTGACCAGGAAGTCATTCTTTGATGAAATTCTTGAGTCAAACATAGTCTGGTCTGAACTCTCTTTAGTTTCTAGTTTGGAAAGGCTCTCAGAATTTTCAGAGCAACTAGTCCTTGATTCTGGTTCATGCCTATCTCTTATTTACATTTTTATATTCTGTTAACTTCCCTGGTTTTCTTCTCTGAGAAGACAGATAGAAACAGTGTCTTCAATCCATTCCCGTCTTCCAGAATCTTTAGGAGCTATCTGTGTGTCTATGTGTGTGTGTGTGCCTATGTGTGCCTCTGTCTAATCTGTAACACCCAGGCCATGACTTAAAGTGGCTCTCCTTAAAAACATGTGTAGTTATTGAGAATCTACTTAAGTAATATTACTTCAAACAGCACCCTCACTTGGGGAGGAAGGCGTATGAGATGGGGGAGGATTTCTCTGCTTAGACACTTTCTATTGTCAATAAATTGAAGTCACAGAGGGTTTTAACACGGTAACAACAACTCACGATAATAAAAGAATTTGTCACTTGTGCAAAGTTCAAAGTTATTTTAATTTACTTTTTTGGTGTTTTTTTTTTATCTGGTGAGCAGATTATCCTGTGCGGTTCCTTCCACATCAAGTCTTTGTTATCTCAAGTAGTGTTCAAGGTCACCTCGGGAGGTGGAAAGAGAGGAGCATTGCTGCATTTCATTGAGCTAGCTCATGGGGTCATGACTCGACCCCACCTAGATAGGCA
Organism: Cervus canadensis; assembly: GCF_019320065.1. Classification (NCBI taxonomy): domain Eukaryota; kingdom Metazoa; phylum Chordata; class Mammalia; order Artiodactyla; family Cervidae; genus Cervus; species Cervus canadensis. Next base: position 24,627,003 of record NC_057388.1, on the reverse strand, counting down.
GGATTTGTAATCTCCCTAAATGCTCAGGAGGAAAATGAAATGACTAAGCCAACACAACATCATTATACCACAGAATGACTTAGAAAGCTACAATGAAATATTACCCCATCCCAAAAACCAGTGGCTCACAGATTAACAATTTACTTATAAAGAATAAAAAATGAAATTTGGAAGATGGTAACTCAATTACACTTTTCACAGTATAGAGTTTCAGTGTAATCAAAATTTCTGGTATAACTATAAACTTGATGAACTACTCAGAGACACAGCTTCAAACAAAAGTTTTTGTTTAGGAAATCAACAGTTTTTCACAGAGTACTACAATATCATTAAGATGGTGATAATACAGAACTTAATTTCAAGTTAAGAAAATTACATTTTAAAAATAATTCTGTAACTCTTATCTTAAGCTTAGGATTGCCAGAATGGCCATTTTTTTCATTCAGTTTTAAGCATAATATATACCAAAGTAATATTTTGCTCAGATTTGCTTGCCTGTGATATTTCCCCCTTCAGTTTCCTTCCCTAAAACAGTGCAAACAGTGATATACAAAGATGAAGGGCAAGATGCCTTGTATTTTAATTATATGATCATAAGATTTGAAGGGAAAGCCAGATCTCATCTGTTTCTAATCCTCCTCCCCACTTTGAGGCTATATTATATCAGCCAAAAATGCAAAGATGATAAATCATCTCTTTGTACCTTCTAACTATTAGAAATTGAGTGATAATGGATATTTTATTAAGAATTCCATAGCCCTGTGATCTTTAAAAACTGAATAATGAGCTCATTTAAGGTTTAGTGAATAAAATAATGTGTAAACAAATGAGCAAATTCCATGATTCTATTAAAGGCTACTCTGGTAAACAGCCAATCATATGCTTTGACCCAGAAGGCAGACATCTCACTTAAACACAGTTTTAACAAAAGGGATTCCTTCATTCATCCTTCTGCCACTCCTACTGATAAAAACAAACATGTCCCATTCACAGCAGAACACTTAGCTCTCTGTTAGCAACAGAAAGAACACTTCCCCAACAACAGGAAAACTTGAAAAGGACATCTATTTTTAAAAATAAAATGTGAAGCCCTCAGCACTTTGCTGATTTAGTGAACAAGATAAACCTTATCCATCCAAATTTGGTGGATTATAGGTTTCAAGAACAATATGCTTTTTATATTTGATTATTTGCTTTGTGTTTTATACACTAGCACTCTTCTTGGCATTTCTGCTGGTTTCTCTGTTCATGGATGTGTACATGGTCATTATAAGGTAGGAAGTGTCTCATTTTAAGTGGAAAGGTGATAGATAGCTCAAGGAGTTCACAACAACAGTTCACAGCAGCCTCTACTCAATAGCAAGGTTTTTGAGAAAGGTAATGATGAACATGCTTGTTGAAGGAAAGGGATAAGACAATGAACTGCAAGAAATACTTACTATCATAAGTAGCACAGTTTTAAAACTGAAAGAAACCTTAGAGGGCATTTGATCTTGAGCTGCAATGCACTGCCCAATTCTTCAAATAACAACTGACTATTCATGTACACAGTACATTAGTGTTAATATAATTACATGTTTCAACCTCCTAACTTGACAGAAAAAGACACTGAAGCTCAAAAAATGATGAATTTTCACTTCCAAGGTTTACTCCTATTTAATAGTGAAGACAGCAGAACACTTACACAGGACTGGGGAAACAGACTCTTGGAGGGCACAAACAGAACCTTGTGCACACCAGGACCCAGGAGAAAGGAGCAGTGACCCCACAAGCGACTGACCCAGACTTGCCCAGGAGTGTCCAGGAGTCTCCAGCAGAGGTATGAGTTGGTGGTGGCCTGCTGCAGAGTTGGGGACACTGAGTGTAGCAGTGCGTGCATGGGACCTTTTGAAGGAGGCCACCATTATCTTCATTACCTCCACCAGAGTTTGGCCTCAGGTAAGTAACAGGGAGGGAAAACATCAACAGGAAATTGGAAGAAAGATTTACTGAGCATGGCCTGGTCCATCAGAATAAGACCCAGTTTCCCTCTCAGTCAGTCTCTCCCATCAGGAAGCTTCCATAATCCTCTTATCCTTCTCCATCACAGGGCAGACAGACTGACAACCACAATCACAGAAAACTAACCAATCTGATCACACGGACAACAGCCTTGTCTAACTCAATGAAACTATGCAGGGCCACCCAAGACAGATGGGTCATGGTGGAGAGTTATGACAAAACATGGTCCAATGGAGAAGGGAATGGCAAACCACTTCAGTATTGTTGCCTTGAGAACCCTATGAACAGTATGAAAAGGCAAAAAGATAGGATACTGAAATATGAACTCCCCAGGTCGGTAAGTGCCCAATATGCTACCACAGATCAGTAGAGATATAATTCCAGAAAGAATGAAGAGACAGAGCCAAAGCCAAAACAACATCCAGTTGTGGATGTGACTGGTGATGGAAATAAAGTCCAAACTGTAAAGAGCAAAATTGCACAGGAACCTAGAATGTTGGTCCATGAATCAAGGCAAACTGGAAATGGTCTAACAAGAGATGACAAGATTGAACATTGACATTTTAGGAATCAGTGAACTAAAATGGACTGGAATGGGTGAATTTAACTCAGATGACCATTATATCTACTACTGTGGGCAAGAATCCCTTAGAAGAAATCGAGTAGCCATCACAGTTAAAAAAGATTCTGAAATGCAGTATTTGGATGCAATCTCAAAAAATGACAGAATGATCTCTGTTCGTCTCCAAGGCAAACCATTCAATATCATGGTAATCCAAATCTACGCCCCAACCAGTAATGCTGAAGAAGCTGAAGTTGAACAGTTCTATGAAGACCTACAAGCCCTTCTAGAGCTACCACCCAAAAAAGATGTCCTTTTCATTATAGGGCACTGGAATGCAAAAGTAGGAAGTTAAGAAATACCTGGAGTAACAGGAAAATTTGGACTTGGACTACAGAATGAAGCAGGGCAAAGGCTAATAGAGTTTTGCCAAGAGAATGCACCAGTCACAGCAAACACCCTCTTCCAACAACACAAGAGAAGACTCTACATGTGGACATCACCAGATGGTCAATACCGAAATCAGATTGACTATATTCTTTGCAGCCAAAGATGGAGAAGCTCTATATAGTCAGCAAAAACAAGCTGACTGTGGCTCAGAACAAGAACTCCTTATTGCCAAATTCAGACTTAAATTGAAGAAAGTAGGGAAAACCACTAGCTCATTCAGGTATGACCTAAATCAAATCCCATATGATTATACAGTGGAAGTGAGAAATAGATTCAAGGGATTAGATCTGATAGAGTGCCTGAAGAACTATGGACAGAGGTTTGTGACATTGTACAGGAGGCAGGGGTCAAGACCATCCCCATGAAAAAGAAATGCAAAATGGCAAAATGGTTGTCTGAGGAGGCCTTTCAAATAGCTGTGTTAAGGAGAGAAGTGAAAGGCAAAGGAGAAAAGTAAAGATATACCCATTTGAATGCAGAGTTTCAAAGAATAGCAAGGAGAGATAAGAAAGCATGCCTCAGTGATCAATGCAAAGAAATAGTGGAAAACAGTAGAATGGGAAAGACTAGAGTTTTCTTCAAGAAAACTAGAGATACCAAGGGAATATTTCATGCAAAGATGGGCCCAATAAATGACAGAAATGGTATGGACCTAACAAAAGCAGAAGATATTAAGAAGAGGTGGCAAGAATACACAGAAGAACTGTGCAAAAAAGATCTTCACGACCCAGATAATCACAATGGTGTGATCACTCACCTAGAACCAGACATCCTGGAATGTGAAGTCAAGTGGGTCTTAGGAATTGTCACTATGAACAAAACTAGTTGACATGATGGAATTCCAGCTGAGCTATTTCAAATCCTAAAAGATGATGCTGCGAAAGTATTGCACTCAATATGTTAGCAAATTTGGAAAACACAATAGTCGCCACAGGACTGGAAAAGGTCAGTTTTCATTCCAATCCCAAAAAAAGGCAATGCAAAAGAATGCACAGACTACCGCACAATTGCACTCATCTCACACAGTAGCCAAGTAATTCTCAAAATTCTCCAAGCCAGGCTTCAGCAATACGTGAACCATGAACTTCCAGATGTTCAAGCTGGATTTAGAAAAGCTAGAAGCAGAGATCAAATTGCCAACATCCACCGGATCACAGATAAAGCAAGAGAATTCCAGAAAAACATCTACTTCTGCTTCATTGACTACACCGAAGCTTTTGACGGTGTGGATCTTGACAAACTGTGGAAAATTCTTCGAGAGACAGGAATATCAGACCACCTTACCTGCCTCTTGAGAAATCTGTATGCAGGTCAAGAAGGAACAGTTAGAACCAGATATGGATCAACAGACTGGTTCCAAATAGGAAAAGGAGTACATCAAGGCTGTATATTGTCACCCTGCTGATTTAACTTATATGCAGAGTACATCATGAGAAATGCTGGGCTGGAGGAAGCACAAGCTGGAATCAAGATTTCCAGGAGAAATATCAATAACCTCAGATACGCAGATGGCACCACCCTTATGGCAAAAAGCACAGAAGAACTAAAGAGCCTCTTGATGAAAGTGAAAGAGGAAAAGTGAAAAAGTTGGCTTAAAACTCAACATTCAGAAAATGAACATCATGGCATTCAGTCCCATCACTTTATGGGAAATAGATGGGGAAACAGTGGAAACAGTGGCTGACTTCATTTTTCTGGGCTCCAAAATTACTGAAGATGGTGACTGCAGCCATGAAATTAAAAGACGTTTACTCCTTGGAAGGAAAGTTACGACCAACCTTGATAGCATCTTAAAAAGCAGAGACATTACTTTGTCAGCAAAGGTCCATCTAGTCAAGGCCATGGTTTTTCCAGTGGTCATGTATGGATGTGAAAGTTGGACTATAAAGAGAGCTGAGCACCGAAGAACTGATGCTTTTGAACTGTGGTGTTGGAGAAGACTCTTGAGAGTCCCTTGGACTGCAAGGAGATCCAACCAGTCCATCCTAAAGGAGATCAGTACTGGGTGTTCATTGGAAGGACTGATGCTGAAGCTTAAACTCCAATACTTGGCCACGTGATTCGAAGAACTGACTTATGGAAAAGACCCTGATGCTGGGAACGATTGAAGGTGGGAGGAGAATGGGACGACAGAGAATGAGATGGTTGCTTGGCATCACCGACCCAATGAACATGAGTTTGAGTAAACTTGGGAGTTGGTGATGGACAGGGAGGCCTGGCGTGCTGCAGTCCACGGGGTCTCAAAGAGTCAGACATGACTGAGCAACTGAAGTGAACTGAATAGCGAAGACAGGACCACAGTGCAAATCTTTTCAGGCATCTATTCTCATTCCACTGACAACATTATGTGGCATGTGTCTAATCCCATTCCATTTCATGTACATCTAGACACTTAAGGCTTCATTGTTGGCTCAGAGGGTAAAGAACTTGCCTGCCAATGCAGGAGATCAGGTTTGATACCTGAGTTGGGAGATCCCCTGGAGAGGGCAATGGCACCGACTCCAAGATTCTTGCCTGGGAAATCCCATGAACAGAGGAGCCTGGCAGGCTACAGTCTGTGGAGTAGCAAAGCAGTTGGATATGACTTAGTGAGTGCTTCCCTGTGGCTCAGATGGTAAAGCTTCAGCCTGCAATGTGGGTGACCTCGGTTTGATCCTTGGGTTGGGAAGAGCCCTTGGAGGGCATGGAAACACACTCCAGTATTCTTGCCTGGAGAATTCCCATGGACAGAGGAGCCTAGCATCCTGCGGTCCATAGGGCCGCAAAGAGTCAGACATGACTGAGCGACTAAGCACACACACACACAGTGACTAAACAACAAAAAACCCCCAAAACTATTACAGTTATTTTCAAATTTAAAATTTTTGTTGAAAAGAGAAAGATCACCATATATGCAAGGGTGAAGGCAGGTCTTATTAGCTTTGTACTAATTAATGTAATACGTGACCATTTAAAAACACTAGTGAGTCTTAGAACAATTTCATTTTTTACCTTTGTTGTTAAGCCAGTAAATTAGGAAGCGATATAAATGCAGTCTTTGATTTCGCCCTTACTCTGTAAAAATGGAACTAGCTGAGGTAAGCCTTAAATAAGTAGATATATTCGGTTCTGCCTATGAGTACTGATTCCTCTTCTCATTTCCTTCTTTGCCTGAAGGCAGATACAGGAGGTCAAATGTCAATCACTATTCTTAGGATTCACATAAGAAATTGGGGACAAGATCATTGAAAAATTTTAGTTTTTAAAGTTAACTAACTTTAGTTTTTAAAAAACTGATTCGTTGGAAAAGATCTTGATGCTGGGAAAGATTGAAGGCAAAAGAAGAAGGGAGCGCAGAGGTTGTGATGGTTAGATAGCATCACTGACTCAATGGACATGAATCTGAGCAAATTCCGGGAGATAGTGAAGGACAGGGAAGACTGGCATGTTGCACGTATAAATAGATAGATAGATAGATAGATAGGTAGACCTCTCTATCTATATCCAAGTGAAGTTTCTTTTATAAAATCATTAGTTTTTGGGTCTGAAAAAAAGGAAAGTGTAAAAGTAATATCACTATGCATTTCTCTTTATGTTTAGGGCTGTGAAACTATTCTCTATGATATGACATTATACATTTGTCAAAAGTCAGCACAAAGAGTGAAACTTAAGGTGTGCGAACTTAAAAATTCACATTATTGAGGAGGTTGGGACAATCTCAAGAAAGAAAGTAGACTGCAACAAGAGACTCTAAATGACCTCACTGAAGGGGGTGGAGGAAAAGGTGCTGAACTAAGCAACTTTGGAAATGACTGAAGCTTGTAAGACTAAAGATAAAAGAAACTGCACCTAGACACTGTACTCAATTTCACAAGGGGTTATGGTTAATGATTCTGATACTATTATACATGCATACTGAAATTTAACAATTGAAATGGAAGGCTGATAGTAGGAATCAGGTTTCTCACTGTTGGAGTGAAAATTTATAGATAAGCAAAGAAAGCAGGATAGAATCATCCATTTGGTAATGGGTTAGAGTTGGAGACATTCCTATGAATTCATGCCTAGTTTACTATGGGAATAGATGGGTCTAAACAGAAATACATACAATGGATGTATATCTATGGCTTAATATACATGCATACATTTCCTTGCTTTCTCAGCCACAAGAGCTGAAAAGAAAGGATACTATGAGTATCAAAGAATACCTCTAGCTTCTAGATGTGTTTTCAGAAACCAAGAAGAGATCTTGGTTTCTAATACAATTCTCCAAAAAAAGAACGAGATTTCCTTAGAGAAATGACTGATTCTATAACTGAGGTATGATGAGCCTGGAGAATCTTATAGTACGAGAAATTAAGGAAGTATTTAAAAACAAGAACAAAAAAATCCTACACTGATGGGATTATATTAAAAGGACATAGGACAAATGAAAGAACTCCCAATGGCCAAAGCTGAGACAATTTGAGCAAACAAATAAGACAATATCAGATTTATCCCAAAGTATAAAATATCTGTGAGTACATACTCATATAAATAAATGGTTCAATCAATAAAAAATGGAGGAAACAAGTGTCTTATGCAAAGCAACTTGAAATAATTTATGTAGATCTATACTTAAAGAAGGGCTTCTTCAATGAACAAAGCAAAGAAATGCAGGAAAACAATAGAATGGGAAAGACTAGAGATCTCTTCAAGAAAACTGGAGATACCAAGGGAATAGTTCATGGAAGGATGGGCATGATAAAGGACAGAGACCTTAAGGACCTAACACAAGCCAGAGGAGATTAAGAAGAAGTGGCAAGAATATACAGACCTATACAAAAAGGTCTTAATGACCTGGATAACTACAATGGTGTGGTCACTTACCTACAGCCAGACATCCTAGAGTGGGAAGACAAGTGGGCCTCAAGAAGCATTAGTATGAACAAAGCTAGTGGAGGTGACAGAATTCCAGCTGAGATATTTAAAATCCTAAAAGATGATGCTGTCAAACTGCTGCACTCAACATATCAGCAAATTTGGAAAATTCAGCAATGGCCACAGGATTGAAAAAGATCAGTTTCATACCAATCTCTAAGAAGAGCAATGCCAATGAATGTTCAATCTCCTGTACAATTGTGCTCATTTCACATACTTCCCAGTTTATGCTCAAATATCCTTCAAGCCAGGCTTCAGCAATATGTGAACTGAGAACTTCCAGATGTACAAGCTGGGTTTCAAAGAGGCAGAGGAACCAGAGGTCAAATTGCCATTACTCACTGGATCATGGAGAAAGCAAGGGAACTCCAGAAAAACATCTACTTCTGCTTCTTTGACTACGCTAAAGCTTTTGACTGTGTGGATTTACAATAAACTGGAAAATTCTTACAGAGATGGGAGTGCCAGACCACCTTACCCGCCTCCTGAGTAACCTGTTATGCAGGTCAAGAAGCAACAGTTGGAAAACCAGACATGGAACAACAGACTGGTTCCAAATTGGGAAAGGAGTACATCAAGGTTATATATTGCCACCCTGATTAACTTCTATGCTGAGTACATCATGTGAAATACTGGGCTGGATGAAGCACAGGCTGGAATCAAGATTGCCAGGAGAAATATCAACAACCTCAGACATGCAGATGATACCACTCTAATGTCAGAAAGCAAAGGGGAACTAAAGAGCCTCTTGATGAAGGTGAAAGAGGAGAGTGAAAAACCTGACTTAAAACTCAACATTCAAAAAACTAAGATCGTGGCATCTGGTCCTACGACTTCATTGCAAATAGAAGGGGGAAATGTGGAAGCAGTGACAGCTTTTATTTTCTTGAGCTCCAATATCACTCAGATGGTGACAGCAGCCATGAAATGAAAAGACACTTGCTCCTTGGAAGAAAAGCAATGAAAAACCTAGACAGCGTTTTAAAAAGCAGAGACATCACTTTGCCAAGAAAGTCAAAGCTATGGTTTTTCCAGTAGTCATGTATGGATGTGAGAGTTGAACCATGAAGAAGGCTGAGTGCCGAAGAATTGATGCTTTTGAATTGTGGTGTTGAAGACTTTTGAGAGTCCCTTGGACTGCAAGGAGATCAAACCAGTCAATCCTAAAGGAAATCAGTCCTGAATATTCATTCGAAGGACTGATAATTAAGCTCCAATATTTTGATCACTTGATGTATAGAGCTGACTCATTGGAAAAGGCTCTCATGTTGGGGAAGATTTGAAGGCAAAAGGAGAAAGCATAGGATGAGATGGTTAGAAAGCATCACTGACTCAATGGATATGAATTTGAGCAAACTGGGAGATAGTGGAGGAGAGGGGAGCCTGAGGTCCTGCAATCCATGGGGTTGCAACGACTGGGACATGACTTAGGGACTGGACAACACTCAAAGAGGAGGTGGTGACTGAGGTCAACATCAGGATCATGTTGATGGCATGTATCCTTGATAGGTGATATGAGTTAAGTTACTAAACCTCTCACAGCCTGGAGGTTATTAAGATCTACTGGGACAGTCATTTTCAGTTGTTAAATGTATGTGAAATGCCACCCTCAGCACCTGGCCCATACACTGAAAAACAGTATCGACAATTGAGGGTAACTCTTTGAAAAGTGCTCAAGGCCTAATTTTTATGGTGTACGAATATTTGTTTTAAAAATTACTGACTGAGGTTGTCAGTGATCTAGCAAAACCTCTGAAATATACTACAGACCTCTACATATTCATAATAAGGTCCTTTCTATCAAGATCTTGGTACCATTGTGGAGCTATTATTGAAGAGACTTGTGAATATTATTATTTTATGGCTCTATCTGATGTTAGAGAAACTTCATATTATATCTGCCTCTCTTAGTCTTGAGTTGCCTCAGTATTTCTTCAAAAAATACCATTTTAAGAAAAAAGCACATGCTGAGCTATTTGAACTTAGACTTCAGATCACTATTTGAACTTAGACTTCAGATCACTCTTAAATACTTTGAAATTTCTGTCTTATTGGTGTCATACTAAAGCTATAAAAAAGAATCAGGATATCCTGCTGTTGTCTGTTTTATAATGTGTCTCTTCTGTTGGCAATGTATTATTTCAATACTGATACACTGACTCTCATACTGGATCTTACTAGTGAACATGTGGTACTATTCAACGTTCAGCAGAGGTGACAGGTGACACTGATGACGCTGCATCATGAATAAACTGTAGCTAGGAAAATGGCTTAAGAAACCAAAGGACTAAATGCACCAACAGTTCGATAGATGGAATTTGCTTGGGAGATTGACATTACACTTTCCCAGTTTCTCAAAAAGGATTATAGCTGATATGTGACAACCTGAATATGTAGAATAATTTTTTTTCTTTGCTTTAAAATTAAGACGACAAACTAGATATTCTGAATTTTTGCTCTAAGGTTTAGAAATCACCAGCAATGGCCTGTTTAAAAGCATCACACACTTGATTTTTGCCTCTGACCTTTTTGTCATCCTTTCTGTGTTAACTGGACAAACTGGCTGCTGAGGAATTAAACCTTTTGCAATAACAACCACAGATGTATCCTTATCATGTTTCTTAAGATGGATTGTTTTGTTTTGTTTTAAATTTCTGATGGATAGCCAAAGAACCTGGCATCTTAGGTCAGCTTGTCCCAAGTTTCCTTTACAAGAGATAGGATGTTTTTAAGACCACATGGAATGAAACTGAAATCTGTGCCAAATTAGATGTTTACTTTTTATGTTTTTTAAAGCTAGCTGCTTCTGTAAGCATTCTCTTTCCCAACTTCCATAAGTCTCTGAAATGGCATACCTTACTCTGTTGCTTCCCTTGCTAACAAAATAATTTTAACTCATGCTCAAGGTACATATACCTAAGAAAAAAAAATTTTTTTAACATATTTTATCTTTTTATCCCCCTTATCCTATTACCACCATTGAAAACACCAGCAGTAACATAAGGCTAAGGGAAAGTCTCAGCTTACAATCCTGTCATAAACTTCTCCCCGGCATTTTATTGACAGTAAAAGTAATTCCCCCACTAATAGGAAGATAAGAAAACACAGTTGTCAATTAAAAAAAAATTCAACACCAGGGATTTTTTAAAAATTCAGTTTTAATTAGGCCTTTTCCTCTCAGGGTCTTTGAGGAGGATGCTGGGGGAGGGGTAACATTTTAAATGTAGGCTTCCTTAGAAAAAAATGACATCTGAGCAAAGATGGGACAGAAGTGAGAGATCTAGCCATGCCGGTATCTGGTGGAAAGATGATTCCAGATAAATAGTCAGTGCAAAGGCCCCAGAGCTAGGATACCATGCTGTTACAGGAGCAATGCTTAGAAGAAATGAGGTCAGAGAGGTGGATGTGGGGTGGAACTGGGAGAGGAGATAGCACAAGGGCTTTTTTAGGTCACAGAAAGAACTCTGGGTGAGAAAACTTGAAGCTAATGATTTTGACTTGCTCTTAGGTCTACAAACTCCTAAACGTTAAAAGTATACCCATGTCATATTACAGGCTGGTACAAACCTCAAGTAGTGTCTACACTTAATTTACCACCTTTAAAATAAGTGAAAATGCCTTTCTTCTGGAATGGGAAAAATATGTGAAAGAAAATTACTCCGGTGTGGTAATTTCGGTGTAAATTACACCTAAATTACAGTTTTACTAGTTGGTATCTTAAATATTAATGAGCCTCCTGTTTTATTTATACATTGGAACAGTTGTCTTTTTCCAGGTTCTTCCTTGTCTCTAGTACCTCTTCATTTCCCTTAGTATCTTAGACCAGATAGTATTTTCCAATCTTATGTCCTATTCATGGCTTATGCTGTCAATACCAGTAACACATGTTATTCTGTTGCAGAGGTCGGAATTTTGCTCGTCCTTTAATATGGAAATTATGTATCAGATGTAGATCAAAACAACACAAAATTACTTGCCTCAATTAGTTGAATGGAGTAAAATCAGGATTTATCTTGAATTTCTGACTACCAAAATGAACCATCCTGTTTCCTTGATGAGGAGGACACGCGGTAACAGTCCGTAACGCCTTGAGAATTTAAGAGTAATGTATTAAGTAAATTTCATTTTACACAATAGTACTACCGTTAAGGAAGAGGGGACGGGGCACTCCACTAGAGAGGAACTTCTACTGGTCTTAGTTTTCCGAAATGCCTTCGTATCCCCTTAAGAGATGGAAGGATTCTGCAGGTCAAATTTGAAAACTTGTCAATTTCCTTGGAAACTGGTTTCTTATAACAGGGCAACACACTTTGGGAGCAGATTCAGGTAAACTACTTTCATTACAATTCAGGTAGAAGTGACTGCCTTGTTTCCTATATCGTAACTCATCCAGGTGCAGGTTTAGAACGGTGTCTGTCTCAGGGGCTCCTACGCATGCTGGGTTCCAGAGCTCTGACCCATTTCAGTTATGACTATTTACAATGATACCTGCTGAAATTTACTCTGATATACACACATACACACATTGCATCAAGAAGCCAGTAGAGCTGTACAGACCTCAGTTAAAAAGCAAAACTGGCTTTGATTTTTTAAAGAAATTTCTCACGAGGGGCAAAACCAAGTCCTCATTGTTATACAGGTGCTGGCCAATCATCGAATCAGCGGCAGTCTTAACTGCTACGATATGGGTAAAGCTGATATGCCTGTATCGCTTCCACCACCCGTCGCGCACCCCAGTAGAGAACTCGCTGAGGATTGGTAAGGACAAACGAAAGTTTCTGGCAAAGTTTAGGAGAGGGACTGAGCAGGGAGCAGTTTCAGATCGTATTTAAGCCACAGTGGAGAAAGACGACATCCCCCGGCTGCTCTTAGATCGCCCCAGAGCCAGAGAAATGCGAGAGGGAAGTTTTTCTCCTGGACATCTGCCTCCTTATCCCCGAGACGCGCGAGGTCCGCCGCGCAATCAGTCGAAGCCTCGGCCTCCGTCGCTCCACCCCAGGGCCGACCGACCCCGGCGTGCGGCCGAAGATAAGCGGTCGCCTCGGGCGCTCGCGCCAGCTCCCGGGCCGGTCCCTCCCTGGGGCCTGTCTGCCCTCCCGACGGTCCCAAATCAGCCAGTGCGCCCTGCCCCGGGCCCCTGGCCGCTAGCGCCGAGCTGGTCTCCGGCCGCCGGCCTCCGTTTCCCCGCGCGCCGGCGCTATGGCGACAGTCACGAGACGCCGGCGGCCCCTGCGCCCGCCAATGGGAGCGCACGTCGCAGGGAGACGCGGACGTCGCTCTTCCAAGATGGCGGCGCGTCCGTCGCGAGCAGCCGGGCCGGGGGGAAGCCAGCGAAGCCGAGTAAAGCCGCCGCCCGGGAGAGGACTGAAGGAGCTGTTGCCGCCGTTGGCGGCGGCTCAGGCAGTTTTCGCTGCTGCTACGGCTGTTGCCATGCGGCGAGGCTAGGGAGGAGCTCACTTCCCCGGGGTGTAATAATGTTAACAGAGGTAAGCGGCGACGGCGGCCAGTGTTTACCTGTGAAATGGGGAAGGGGCCGGCGCTGGCCGGTCAGATAGCATCATTTCAGCCGCTGGCGGGCCCGACCTTTGGTAGCGGGCCCCCGGGGCCGAGCAGCAGCGGGGATCCTACAAGTGCCCCTTGAATAGGAGCGGTGCTGACTCAACAGTCCCACCACCTCCAGCTTGCCTGTGCCTCTGGTTTCGCGGTTGCCACTTGCCCGTCGCCCCTGGCACTGGTCTCTCTCCTGCTGTCGCTGTGCCTCCTAACGCGCCGCTCCCTTCGTGGCGTCCCCTTACGCGTTGCTGTGTGGCAGCGTCGGTCTCTTTGCTGTTTCTTGTTCCCCTACGGTTTGCCCGAGGTGCCTCCCTTCTCGGGTCCCTGGCCTCTAGGGCCCTCCACTTCCCAACTCGGTCAGCATCCTGGGTTTGTCACTCGGCCAGTCTGGCTTCTTTACCCCCTCCACCTTGACTACTTCGTGAAGAGGACCTCTTTGTCTGAGGGGACACTTGGGTAGCCCGGTTACATTAACCCCCTATCGCTCACCCCTCACGTTTCGCTTAAATCGTGGGAATCGGAAAGTTGAGTTTAGCATCTGTCCTCTTGATTTGCTTAAGGCTCCTGTGGTACTTTCAGTGGAACAGATCCCCCCACCCCACCTTGGTCCTGAAATGGAAGTAGGGCAACTGTGACTAGCCAATCAGTTTCCCTTTTCTGTTGTCTGATGTCCATTGCAAAAAGCAGACTTTTTGAAGAAGCAGAGTTTGCCTTCTGTAGCAGTACTTTAAGGGGAAGAACAAAATTGATGTAACTAGGTACTTGACCTCACACAGTTAGGTATTGTGGTGTATGCTCTTGGGTGTCATTGAAGATAAATTCTGAGGCGTGTGGATTTGAGGAAGTGTCTTAGAAGCTACTCACTTGAAGTCCTGTGAAGATTCCAGTGTCAGCTGTCAGGGACTAGTTTGGGCATCTTTGTGGGCTGAACTAAGGATAGGAAGAAATTTTAATGGGCAATGGGAAGTATTCCTACTTGGACTGATAGAAATGTTTGTAGATGAGTGGCTTTTGTTGTGTGAAAACGTGGTAATAGAGTACTTACCTGTCCTACTTTATTGACTCTGAGGAACTTCATACTTTGATATTTGTACTTGATAATGTGTACAGAGCCTGGCATATGATGTGCCTGGTAAATCCTTATTGGTTGATTTTAGCTCATGAACTACTTATTTCTAGTAGTTTGTAGTTCATTCTGTATTTCTATATACGGCAATTTTTTTTTTTCCAGTCCAGTAGTTAATTTTATTCCCAGACATTATGGTACATCATAAGCTTCTGTTGTCATTAGCAGTATTAGGTTAGGAAAAAAAGATAAGTATCAGAAGTTTCATTTTTACCTTTAGTGTGATATTTTGTGGGAAAGATTATTAGCCTTATAATTTTTCAGTGCTGTTGATAATATACAGTATTTTATGAGATGATCTTTTGGTTAAATTTGGCTTAGGTTAGCAGCCATTGAAGAGTTGTAATGCTTTCACATGAATTCAGTGCCTACTAGTAAACTAGGGAAGACTGAACTTCCTAAGCATCTGTGTTGTATTGTTTAAATTATTTTTTGGCCATGCTACATGGCTTGTAGGATCTCAGTTCTCTGACCTGGGATTGAACCTGGTCCGTGGGCAGTGAAAGCCTGAAATCCTAACCACGAGGCCACATGGGAATTCCCCTTAACTTCTCTATTTTAAAATAATTTCATGTTTCAGTGAGATAATTTCAATAGTAAGTCAGTCATTGTAGTTAGATGTGCTTCAGTGCTGTGTGTGTGTGTGTATGTACGTGTGTGTACGTACGTGTGTACGTGTGTACGTACGTGTATGCATGTATGTACGTGTGTGTACATGTGTGTATGTATGTACATGTGTGTATGTACGTGTGTGTATGTACGTGTGTGTATGTACCTGTGTGTATGTATGTACGTGTGTGTATGTACGTGTGTGTATGTGTGTACGTGTGTGTGTACGTGTGTGTGTATGTATGTACGTGTGTGTGGATGTATGTACGTGTATGTGTGTGTATGCATGTGTGTGTGCTGCACTTGGCTTTTAAGAGTCAGAGCCAGGGTTCCAACCTCGGCTATCTCTGCTGAGTCCATTGTTAACAACTACCCTGGATTGCCTGTCCAAAGTAAGGCCCAGATTAAATGCTACTTGGGTCTTATCTATGTTTGTGAGTAATCATTTTATAGATTAGAAAACTGAAGCCCAGATACTTGTCCAAGGCCAAACAACTATTAGTGGCAGAGGCGAAACTGGAATCCCATCTCCTGACTAGGTACAGAACTCTGACCATTTTGCTCCCTCTGAGTAATTTTCAGCTCTCTTCATAGGTTTTAAACCGTACTGCTTCTTTGTCTGAATATTGTAGTAGATAAACTGAAAATTATTATTACTCGAGAAAGACTTTTTTGCTTGACCTAAGGTTTTTTTGGACCACATTCAGAAATAGTCTTGTTTTGAAATATTTTGGAGGTAAAATGATATTCAGTATTGATTTACTAAAATTGTAGTGTGGGATTTCTTCTTATTGCTTCTCTTTGTGCTAACTTAGATATCAGCATGTTTGGGGGCTGTGACTTGTTTTATGTGAGATCTCAAAATGTGTAATGATGAGCTCTGTTCAGTGAGCATATGCTGTGCTCAGAAAGTGGAGAATCATACAGTCTGCTCAGTTCTTTCATATCACAGCACTGGGGCAGGTGATAGCCCCATTAGCCAGATAAGAAGACTGAGGTTGATAATTAAAATAGCTTGCTTAAAACAACTGGTTGAGTCAGTAATCATACCTAGAAACTCATTCCAAATTGTTTGTTGTTTCTGTGGCTCAGTATGGAATGCATCATTAATCTTTTTTTTTGTAGCTCATAATCATCAGTACACTGTTTTGAGTTTGGTTTTTTTTTTTAAACTGAAGTGGGGATGTAAAAAATATACCTACTTAATGTAACATTCATATCAAATGAGAATTAATAAACATTCATGTGAAACTTTTCACTTTTGCATTTTGTCAGACTAGGTCTTTGAAACCTTTGCAGAAGTGAGAAACCATGCAAGTGATCAATTAAGGGCTACATTAAATTAAGCTGAAAGGAAAATTTTCTCCAGTTGAGCAAACTCATTTGTATACACTGAACTTAGAAACCTGTGAGAAGAGGGAGGTGGGAGGGGGGATCGGGATGGGGAACACATGTAAATCCATGGCTGATTCATGTCAATGTATGACAAAAACCACTACAATATTGTAAAGTAATTAGCCTCCAACTAATAAAAATAAAACAACAACAACAAAAAGAAACCTGTGAGATATGATAGATTAGTGTGAATTGAAAGTAGATCATCATGCTGTTTTTTTTCTTTTTTTAATGTAAAGAGAAGTTATTAACATAGTTCTCAATTTAAGTTTTTTGACTTTGTTTTGTTTTCATTCTAAATACTATTGAAGTATTTAGAAGACTCACTAGGTGTATTTGTGTATTTGTGTCCTTTGCATTTCCTTATATGGATGAGAGGATTTTTTTTTTTTCCCCACTTAATGTCCATTTAACCTTTTTTTCAGGACTTCTTAATTTTATTGTTCTTCCTAGAACATTTGTCCAATAATTTGTAAATACTATACTTGAAAATTATTTGTTTAATGCTCACTTACTTATCCTCTGTGTGTGTGCTAAGTCGCTTCAGTCGTGTCCAACTCTGCGACCCCAGGGACTGTAGCCCGTTGGGGTCCTCTGTCCATGGGGATTCTCCAGACAGGAATCCTGGAGTGGGTTGCCATGCCCTCCAGGGGATCTTCCCTAACCAGGAATTGAACTCCCATCTCTTCTGTCTACCTGCATTGTTAGCACCACCTGGGAAGTGCCACTCTTTTTAAAATAGGAGTGAATTTCAACATATCAGACTTAGGGTATGGGTAAGTGAGTAGTTTACCTGAGAATTTTTTTCAGTTAATCTGACTTTTCACAACACTTGAATGAAATATTTATTAGTGAATTTTCATTAAACACACTTTTAAAAGCGATGGGGGATATTATTTCTGAGTATTATTACAGAGAACTAAAGGTATAGAAGATGTAGTAAAATATGCTGAATTTGGTCCAGTGCCATGGCATACTCTGGAGGCTGTCTTTGAATAAGAACCAATCAGCAGTCTGTTGACCTGCATGCTTTTAAAAATAGTGAATAAAAATTGTAGTTATTTAAATTTAGTAGTTGTTTGGGTTGTGTGTAAATATAGGGCATTAGTAAATGTTACTTACAGGTGTGCTAAGTAAGTTCCATACAGATTTATTGATTTTTTTGGGGGTATATTAGTGCTAATTTTTGATTTTGTGGTTAACAAATATGTCCAAATGGGTATGGCATAAGCTGCTGCCCCTTTAGAAGTCCCAGGTTAATAGTTGTTAAGGGAGTACAATTTTGTGGTTCAAATATGTTTGGAAGATTTGCCTATGGGAAATTAAATAGGACTTCTTATAGCTTTTGATAGGTGATTTACTCTCAGAGAAGGTGTTAGAATTTGTGTCATATTGCATACAGACTGTGATAGTTTTATGTGTTGACCAGCCCTGGAGTGTCACATTAAACATTATTTCCGGATATAGTGGATGAGGACAAGATTAGCATTTGTTTTTTTTTTTCAAGATTAGCATTTGAAGTGGTGGACTCCTTACAGTAGATTGCTCTCCCCAGTGTGGGTGGGCACTGTCCAGTCTCTTGAGGGCCTGAGGAAGACAATGGGAAGAAGGAATTTGCCCCTTTTTTTCTGCTTCATTGTTTGAGTGTCATTTCATCTTCTACCCTTGGGCCATGATTTATACCGTCAGCTTCCCTGATTCTCAGGCCTGTGGGCTGAATTACACCACTGGCTCTCCTGTTCTTCCAGCTTGCAGACGGCAGATGGTGGGACTTCTCAGCTTCTGTAAGATTGTGAGCCAGTCCCTCATAATAAATCTCTTAAAAAAAAAAATTTCTGTTGGTTCCGTTTCTCTGGAGAACCCTGACTTAATATAAAGACTTAAAAGAATTTGTTGTATTTTGATTTGGGAAACCCTGAGATGTGATGAGTTGTGGAAACCCTGAGATGTGATGAGTTGTGCATCAGGGGAGATCTTTGGACTTTCAGAGCTCTTTTTGAAACACACACACACACACACACACACACACACCCCCCATCAGGGGAGATCTTTGGACTTTCAGAGCTCTTTTTGAAACACACACACACACACACACACACACACACACACACCCATCAGGGGAGATCTTTGGACTTTCAGAGCTCTTTTTGAAAAACACACACACACACACACACACCCCCCATCAGGGGAGATCTTTGGACTTTCAGAGCTCTTTTTGAAAAACACACACACACACACACACACCCCCCATCAGGGGAGATCTTTGGACTTTCAGAGCTCTTTTTGAAAAACACACACCACACAACACACACACACACACCACACACACCACACCCCATCAGGGGAGATCTTTGGACTTCAAGCTCTTTTTTGAAAAACACACCACACACACACACACACACACACACACCACACACACACACACACAACACACCCCATCAGGGGAGATCTTTGGACTTTCAGAGCTCTTTTTGAAAAACACACACACACACACACACACACCCATCAGGGGAGATCTTTGGACTTTCAGAGCTCTTTTTGAAAAACACACACACACACACACACCCCCCCCATCAGGGGAGATCTTTGGACTTTCAGAGCTCTTTTTGAAAAACACACACACACACACACACACCCCCCATCAGGGGAGATCTTTGGACTTTCAGAGCTCTTTTTGAAAAACACACACACACACACACACACCCCCCATCAGGGGAGATCTTTGGACTTTCAGAGCTCTTTTTGAAAAACACACACACACACACACACACCCCCCATCAGGGGAGATCTTTGGACTTTCAGAGCTCTTTTTGAAAAACACACACACACACACACACACCCCCCATCAGGGGAGATCTTTGGACTTTCAGAGCTCTTTTTGAAAAACACACACACACACACACACACCCCCCATCAGGGGAGATCTTTGGACTTTCAGAGCTCTTTTTGAAAAACACACACACACACACACACACCCCCCATCAGGGGAGATCTTTGGACTTTCAGAGCTCTTTTTTTTGAAAAACACACACACACACACACACACCCCCCATCAGGGGAGATCTTTGGACTTTCAGAGCTCTTTTTGAAAAACACACACACACACACACACACCCCCCATCAGGGGAGATCTTTGGACTTTCAGAGCTCTTTTTGAAAAACACACACACACACACACACACACACACACACACACCCACACCCCATCAGGGGAGATCTTTGGACTTTCAGAGCTCTTTTTGAAAAACACACACACACACACACACACACCCTCCAGGGGAGTCTTTGGACTTTCAGAAGCTCTTTTTGAAAAAACACACACACCACACACACACACCACACCCCATCAGGAGGAGATCTTTGGACTTTCAGAGCTTTTTTTTGAACAAACACAACACACACACACACGCCCCCCCCCCTCCCCCCTCCCCCCCCCCCCCCCCCCCCCCCCCCCCCCCCCCGCTCATTGTAAGTGCTTAAGAAAAAATTATGACTTGATTTTGTTGATTAATATATTTGTTCAGAGACATACACTTGGGTTGAATTATTCCTTAAGTGATGTGATCTGTTTCTTTATTAATTAATGACATTTTAAAGGCTACTAACCAGAACAAGAACCATAGGCCCATTGACATTCAAAGGATGTTAAGAGGTGGGAAAGAGATTTTACAAGGGAAGTATAAGGACATCACTGTCTAGAATGAGGTCACCTTGTCACTCTACATACGAGTTTGTTTAGGATCTTCTGACAAACCAAGTTGAATATTGTCAGCCATTTCTCAAGAATTCTTGAAGGACCTATGTTTCATTTTTTTGTCCCATTGATTCCAGATTTTCAGAGAGCTTATACATAAATTATTCTTACTTCATATTTATTTCCATTATATTTTATTATTGTAGCACACATATGCCCATTTTTCATCACTTCTGATTAGCAGATAGCTAACTCATTGATAGAACAGCAAACCAAAGCAAATATGTTTGAATTTTTTTAGTTAAACCCTGTAACTTTATATTAGGTAAGTTTTGCTTTTCCATTTGGCATTTCAGAATATTAAAAAAGAGGTTTTAGATTTCTATAACCATCCTTGGATGTCCTGGGTTTGGAGATACTAATGTTCAGATGGATTGTTCCAAAGTTTTTTTTGACCACTGTTTCACAAAAATTGGGCTTCCCTGGTGGCTCAAATGGTTAAGAATCTGCCTGCAGTGTGGGAAATCTGGGTTTGATCCCTGGGTTGGAAAGATCCCTTGGAGAAGGGAATGGCAACCCACTCCAGTATTCTTGCCTGGAGAATTCCATGGACAGAGAAGCCTGGCGGGCTATAGTCTATGGGGTCGCAGAGAGTCGGACACAACTGAGTGACTAACACTTTCACTTTCACAAAAATTGATATAAAATAGTTTCTTAACTAGTCCACTGTGTTTAAAAGTTTTGCACTAATTGCCACAAGTTTATGAAATTATTTTGAGGAAACATGGAATTAAATTTGGAAGAACTGAGTACAGATGTTTGTAGTTTAAAAGATAACAAGGCATTGGTTTGTGAATAGTAAGGCCACTTCAGAAATGGCTCTTCATTTCTGTGTGCAGTAACTAGCAGCACATACATAGAGTTTTGCAGATTGTAAAAGGTGCTTTATCTCTTAATCATCACATTGTTAGATGTGCTTATGTTTATGTTCAGTGTCTTTTCTAGTTTATCTATGGAATAGAGTATCCTTAAAGAGAGGAAAAACGGCTATGAGAGGATGTTTGAACTAGATTGTTTCAGGTGGGATCACTTAAGCTCTGTTAGCTGACTAATAGTGGAAAAGGAGAGAGCATGAGCTTCTGGAAGAGGAAGAAAATGGGTTCTATCATGGTTGAGAGTGTCTGATGCTGGCCACTCACTAACTAGCTGTTTGATGGCAAAGCTGTGACTTTATGGCATTCCTGTGTGAGGTTCAAGGCTGTAACTTTTTTAACTGTGTTTTGAAATTTTGTGGTTTCAGAGACCAAGTGCCCCCTCAATTGGTGGTACTTTAACATTGACTTAACATTTTTGAATCAAGTGGACAGCTCTGTTTTATCATATTAAAAATGATTAAAATTTGAATAATAGGTTGGAGTCATGGTGTTGCATACTTTGTCTATTAGCTACCTCAGTAAGTGAGGCTACCCAAATATGACCTATATGTTAAGCATTACAGGGATAAGTCTTAACTTCATGATTTATTTATGATGTGACACTGGGGAAGTTGTTTGAACTTTCTTAGTTTCCTTCTGTGTAAAACAGAGATGATGTCACCTTCTTAGTTACTCTCATACTGTTGTGAAAATTGAATAAATGGTAGAGTAGAACTCTTTGTAAACTGTCAATCGTTATACAAATATTAGTGGTTAATATATAATTTTTTTTCTCTTTATGCTTTGCACTTACATGAATTCAAACCCTAGGCGCCGTCTAGCTTTATGGCTCACAGGCTTCTCAGTGGGTGGGTGGATCCCAGGAGAAAAGAGGGTGTCCTCTGGCTATTGGTACAATTACAGGGGAGTCAGGGATTGGACTGAAAGAAGGGAAAGGAAAAAAAAATACTGACAGCATGTCTTGGCAGCTAGTGATGAGGATAATTCTTGTGTGGTTGGTAAACTGATTCCAAAGAATTCTGAAAGGGAAGTTCCGAAAAATATTTTGGAAAAGGTTGCTTATTTGGGGGTTCATAGTCATTTGTGTGTACATATTATGAAATATTTGTGGCAAAAGAAATCTTTTATTTTTAACCAACCCATGGTAAGTTCTAAAGAGGAAAAGCTCTTGTTTAGTACAGGGTTTAAACAGCTTTGGTAGTATCTTGTACTGAAGATTACTTTTTGTGGGTCACTTTGGTTACCAAACGTACATACCCCTACTGTGTGGTAGGCACATGCTAGTTCTGGTGCTGAAGTTGCATCTGACCCGAAACCTCCCCTCAGAAAATTCACCGTCAGAGCTAAATGTTGGCAGTTTGGCCATCATTCAGCTGAAGCCTTGAGGTTTTTTTTTTTTTTTTGGTCAGAATAAAACAAATAATATAATTAAAAGGTGAAAAATTAAGAAGAATAATAGTTTGTAGAGTTTGTAATTAATAGGTGATTACTTGCCCTTTTTTTTTTTTTTTTTTAATAACTCCAGGTGAAACTACCCGTTTGGATGAGATGGCAGTTCTAAATGAACCGCTTCTTACAAGTGAAGAGTTAGTCTTAGCCCTCTTCCACTGTCTCTGTTTGCGCCAAGCTAATTCACAGAAGTAAAAAAAATCAGTGAATTTGTCTTTTTTTGTTTGCTTTGTTTTTCTGAAAAAAGCTCTTTATTGCTCCGTAAGAGGTCTACCAAATTTTACTGAAAGACCTAGCTGAATTCTATTACCTTGCTAAAAGTAATACTTGTCCCTACCCTCATATATTACATATTCATGTAAACTCCCGAATACGCGGTTTACCATTGTGTTCCCAGTGTCTGGAACAGAGCTTAACACTCAGTCCTCCCTAAATAGCTGTCGAATAAAAGAATGTTGAATATTCCCTTCAATAAAATGAAAGTAAATTGAAAAATTACTAGGATAAAAATTGTCTTTGATAGATTTAAACTGTCACATTAATTACCCTTTAAAGACTGGTTGGTATCTAACTCCATAAGGGTTTTTAAAATAGTACACTGTGGTTGAAAATTATGTTTGGGATCACAAAACACACAAAAGTTTGACCCAAAAAAAAGCTAACATCAGGCATTTAGTTAGAATGTAATTCTCTTTTAATTTTTCCTACAGGGAGAAATATGATTAGGTTGGTGTTGCTTTTATGTAATAAATTATAAATGCAAGAACAACTTGGATTGTACTCTGTATCTCTTACTGCTGTGTTTTTATGATTTCATTTGTATCCCAGAACTAGGTAACCTAAAGCTTTCTTTATAGTAGTACAGTGACGCAGATTTTTCTGTGCTTTGTGGAGTGTGTCATGTTTGTATGATCTTTAATGCTCTCTTGAAATTTGCAGGAGTGAAAATTTGGTCATGAATTTCAAAAATTGGAAATTTGGGGAGTACATTTTCTAGGAGGGCAGCTGCTACCATGATCTCTTACCTAAAATATCTTTCCATGTCACTCTTACTGTTTGCTCATTTCACTCATCTCTGTTTCCATTGTGTATTCGGAAATAACATGTACCAGAAAAGTGTAATAAAATAATTCTGCTCTGTTCAGTGGTGAAAATTAAACTGGTTTAATAATCTTTCAGTTAGTACCAGAGGCTCATATACAATCTGGAATAATTCAGCATTGTTAGATTATTGCACTGTTTTCTCCCATTTCCTGCGGGACTTTTAATTCTGATGCAGCTAAGAGACTCCTAAGGTGAATTCTGCTTTGCTTTTGACTTTAGCCCGGCATTATTGAAGAGGCTTTGAGTGTTAACTCCCATTTAAATCAGACTTGCTTTTGCTCCTGGAACCCTGGAGTTATTTTTAGCCTGGCTGTGGTTTGGCACGTGAGAGAGTATGTGATTCTTTGTATTGTGACATTTTTATTTCCAGGCTGACGTTGTGTGGCAACAGGACATGTAGGGAGAATGGCCCTTGGGTTCACTGGCATCTGAGGCTTGGGATTTATAAAACTGGTTGAAGTTGTACAGTTTTCATGGAAGAGCTGAAATAAATTTTGTTTGGGAAATTTATTTTGTTGGGAAATAAATTTTGTTGGGAAGAGTTGAAATAAAATTTCACCTCAGTTTAATTTCACCTGTTTGGGGAAATAATGGTCTGATTTTAAGATACTCTGATACTATGTATTACCAGTGTTTCTCCAAGTCATAATATATCTTAGAATTTGTTGTTGATTTCTCTTCCTGAGATTATTTGAGGTGGCATTTTTTTTTTTTCTCAGAATTTTCCTGAGGGTGTTAATTAGATTGCAACTATTAATATAACCAGCTACTTTAATATCCAGTGTTAATTGCTAATATCTGATGCTTTTTTCTTGTGTACTACCTGAGTGCTCAACACTTAAACTGTTGCAATGGTCTAATCCTGGTAAGAGTTAGCAGAATAAGAGGAAATGGGCTAGAGGGAGGTAGGAGACAACTTGAAATGTATAGCACAACAAAAGTACGGAAAAAGAAACTGAAATGATAGGCTGTACAAATAATGGGTATATTAATTATATAAAAATTTTAGAAAAGTTGATTAGGCTTAAGAGTATTTTATATAAAAAATATTTTTTGAACCAAGTTCTACAAGTTAATGTCTGATAGCTCATAATATTCAGTCAAATACTAAGCATTAATGCAAAATTTATAGGACTGCAGAAGTTAGTGAGGTTATCTCTCTGCTGGAACTCGAGTGTTATCATCTATGTCTTTGTCTCTTCTAATCACAGATTGAACATTCTTACATTCTTGGTTTCTGAAGAAGAGTATATGCTTTTGGTTAAGACTGACAGTTGGTGTCAGATTATTTGGATATGAATCTGTAAGTTTTGTCAGTTTGGAGTATTTTGACCTTAGAAAGTTATTAACCTTTATGAACCTCAGTTTTCTCATTGGTGTAACTTTTAAATTAATGATCCTTAGCCCATAGGGTTGTTCTCAGTGTTATGTGAAATAGCATGTTAAGTACCGCACACAGTATTTCCCACAGTAACACCCAGATAATTTCTAGATTTTATTATTTCCTCAGAAGTAAGTAATAAGTGGTTAATTTTTTAAAACCACTTGTTTAATATCTGTTTGCATATCTATTTTTATATTTGAATATCTGTTTAATATCTGTTTTTTGTGTTTTGTCTTTGTTTCATTGGATAAGTTTTAAAATGTCAAATCAAATAAAGTAATTCCCTTTTGACCCAGATGATCTCATTGTTCCCTTACTTTCTCAGTTTTTGTTAACTTTCTGATTTATGTATTGCACTAGGGCTAAATTTAGACTAAATATCAGGAGGACATCAAGAGAGGTGACACTTGTATACCATGACCATAACTAGAACTTTTGACTGACTGATAATTTCTTCTGGCCATTAAAGCTTTTACTATAGATGAAGTGAAAGAAAAAGTTGTAGTATTCTCATGTTATACTTTAAAAAGTGTCAGCATTGTGTAGTTTTCTGCTATGGGAAATACTGTGGTTCTTGTCAGTTTAATCAAGCTTTATGTAAAGTAACTCAGAATTTATATAAGCTTTTCTCTTGAATTGTTCCTTTATAGAGAATAGAAAGATGAGAAGTGTTAAAATCCTTTGTTTAAAAGAAAATACGTAGTTAACTTGGTTGGTATTAGTAGTACTGTATGTATAGTAGGTTAAGAAAAGGACTTTCATTTGTAAGTTATTAATTGTACTCTACATGTAAATATGGGTATTAAGAACATAAATAATTGCAATTCCTTTACTCAGCATCTCCTTATCTGCATTCCTGTAAAAGCAATAAATTGTTATATTCAAGGAGTGGAGTGTTCATGTGATAACAATGTTTACTTAGCTGAAGATTGTGCCATCAAGGTCTTCTGTGGGTGAATCTGTGTCTGTCTCTGTTTTCCTTACTATAGTTGTTTTTGCCTCCTTGTCGTTTTGCTTTGTGAATATGTTGATTTTTTCTCCCTCATCTCTGTCTTTTATTATTCTCTTCTTTCAGTTGCCTCCTTAGCACAGCACAGTCTCATATTATTCTCTTCTGTGTCTGTAGTTCTGCAGGTTCCTTTCTCGGTTTTTTCCCTTGACCTTCACCCTTTTTTCTCCCTCTGAAGTAAATTTAACAGGCCACAATAAAGAGTTTAACTTTTATTTTTTTAAGTTATATTCCACTTAATGGATTTAAAAATATTTTCCATTGCTAATTTAAAAGGCAAATGTATACACAGTTTATGTATATATTTTAAATAATACAACTCAGTATAACTTCCTTTTGTGTTGTATGCCTTCTTGTCTGAATTTATTGATTAAAAAGCCTCATAATATCAGAGTTAATAAATGATGTTGAGTTTTATTTTTTATGTGAATCAAGAGTATCTTGTAGTACTTTCAGGATTGTTGTTTTGTTGAGTTGTTACTGTACAGCCTTTAGGAACATGAAGGAAATTTTTCTAAACCTGTATCAACTCTAGAATATACCTTGGAAAGTTATCTGAATAGTAATACCTACAAAATCTACATCAGATTCTTAAGGAGTACCAAGGACTTTAAGATATGTCAGTTTAGTCACTTCGGGTTTTTCTGATAAATAGAATTTTTAAATCTTAATAAATCCCTTTTATTTGATTCCTTAGATACGTGTGCAGAATTTTGCCCATCACCTTCACATCATTAAAAAACAACAACAAAAACAAAAACCTACTCGAGAGCCAGTGTGAAATCATGGTTCAGGACATGTTTGAATTTTAAACCAAGCTTAGTTCGTGGTTCGCTTCTGTGTCTTAAGCTGTTCTTCGTCTATAGATTAGAGTTAGTAATATAACATGTCATAGAGTTGTTGTGAGAATTAGAAATATATGTAAAGTGGTTAGCAAAGCACTAAGCAGTTAATACTAAGCACTCCTTTAAAATAGGATGCTTCTTTTCATAAGAAGGAAAAGGAGAAGTGGGAGATTGGTGACAGTTCAGTATTAGGCTGCGCTTTGAACATCTAACTACCGGGACTTTGCTTTTGTTATCTATTATGAGGAAAAGCAGAAGTTGAATTGTCGATTTTGGGACTTTTTTTTTTTATTGTTAAAGTCTTATAAGAATGAGGCAAAGGGACACTTATGAATGTGGCCTGTTTTACCTTATATTCTAGTTATCTGCCGTGGTAAAAGTTTTGTGTACTTTAGTAGAGAACAGTTTGGCAGTCTTCTGTTGTTTTAGCTAAATTCATTCTTTCTAACTTACTTTTGTAAGAGGAGCTTAAGGTAATTTGCTGTGTGATTGAGTTTATTTTCCCACAAGCCACATGGGAGGATTCTAGTCTCTTTACATTCTTAAGAATATTTATTATTATCTGTATCTTAGTAGTGGTTTTGATTTGCATTTCCCTAACGTCTAATAGAGTTTTCCCGGTGGCTCAGTGGTGAAGAATCCACCTACCAAAGCAGGAGACGTGGGTTTGCTCCTTGGGTCAGGAAGATCTCTGGAGAAGGAAATGGCAACCCACTCAAGTATCCTTGCCTGGAGAATCCCATGGACAGAGGAGCCTTGTGGGCTACAGTCCATGTGGTCACGAAACAGTTTAATACGACTTAGTGACTAAACAACAACAAGCATGTTCTGAGTCTCTGGGTCTTGACTGTGCAGATCCCTAACTAGGCTGGCTTATTCTTTGAGCAGCACTCCATGTCTAGGAGTCACAGATCAGTCATGATTGTCTCGAGGATCGTTTCTAACTGTGGTCCAACTGCCTCTTCACAGTTGCTTGCAGCAATGTGTCTGCCCTAATCACCTCCACCTTGTTACTATTATACTTACTAATGTTTAAAAATTTTTATTTACTACTTAAGTAAACCTTGACAATATACAAATTAGTTTAGTTGTCACTCAGTCGTGTCTGACTCTGTGACCCCATGGACTACAGCACACTAGCCTTCCCTGTCCTCTGTATCTTCCAGAGCTTGCTCAGATTGATGTCCATTGAGTCAGTGATGCCATCCCACCATCCCATCCTCTGTCATCCCCTTCTTCTCCTGTCTTCTGTCTTTCCCAGCATCAGGGTCTTTTCCAGTGAGGTGGATCTTCCCATCAGGTGGCCAAAGTATTGGAGCTTCAGCTTCAGCATCAGTCCTTCCAATGAATATTCAGGACTGATTTCCTTTAGGATTGACTGGTTTGATCTCCTTGCAGTCCAAAGGACTCTCAAGAGTCTTCTCCAACACCATAGTTCAAAAGCATCAATTCTTTGGCACTCAACTTTCTTTATAGTCCAACTTTCACATCCATTCATGACTACTGGAAAAATCATAGCCTTGACTAGATGGACCTTTGTTGGCAAAATAATATATCTGTTTTTTTTAATATGCTGTCTAGCATATTAAAGGAAGGTCATAGCTTTCCTTCCAAGGAATAAGCGTCTTTTAATTTCATGGCTGCAATTACCATCTGCAATGACTTTGGAGCCCAAGAAAAAAAGTTTGTTCCTGTTTCCACTGTTTCCCCATCTATTTGCCGTGAAGTGATGGGACCAGATGCCATGATCTTAGTTTTCTGAATGTTGAGTTTTAAGCCAACTTTTTCACTCTCCTCTTTCACTTTCATCAAGAGACTCTTTAATTCCTCTTTGCTTTCTGCCATAAGAGTGGTGTTATCTGTGTATCTGAGATTATTGACATTTCTCCCAGCAATCTTGATTCCAGCCTGTGATTCATCCAGCCTGGCATTTCACATGATGTACTCTACATATGAGTTAAATGCCTTGATGTACTCCTTTCCCAGGTTTTTTTTATTTTTTTCTTTCCCAGTTTTGAAGCAGTCTGTTGTTCCATGTCCAGTTCTAACTGTTGCTTCTTGACCTGCATCCAGACTTCTCAGGAGGCAGGTCAGGTGATCTGCTATTCTCATCTCTTGAAGAATTTTCCGTAGCTTGTTGTGATCCTCACAGTCAAAGGCTTTAGCATAGTCAGTGAAGCAGAAGTAGATGTTTTTCTGGAACTCTCTTGCTTTTTCTGTGATCCAGCGGATGTTGGCCAATTGATCTCTGGTTCTTCTGCTTTTCTAAATCCATCTCGAACATCTGGAAGTTCTCGTTTCATGTACTATTGAAGCCTAGCTTGGAGAATTTTGATCATTACTTTGCTAGCGTATGAGATGAGTGCAGTTGTGCAGTAGTTGGAGCATTCTTTGGCATTGCCTTTCTTTGAGATTGGAATGAAAACTGACCTTTTCCAGTTCTGTGGCCACTGCTGAATTTTTCAAATTTGCTGGCATATTGAGGGAAGCACACTTACAGCAGCATCTTTTAGGATTTTAAATAGCTCAGCTGGAATTCCATCATCTCCACTATCTTTGTTTATAGTAATGCTTCCTAAGCCCCACTTGACTTAGCAGTCCAGGATGTCTGGCTCTAGGTGAGTGATCATACCGTTGTGGTTATCTAGGTGATTAAGTATCCATTTTTTAAGATTTTTTCCATAGCAGATTCATTTTAAAGGTTATGTATTGAGTATTCCCTTACTATTACCATAGTTTGACTAACTGTTTCGCCCTGCTTTCTTCAGCAAGGTGTTAGTTTCATGTTTTTCACGTGGTGGAATGCAAGTTTTATGATCATGATCATTGCTTGATAGAAATAAACACCCATGATAGTGTTGT
Organism: Cervus canadensis; assembly: GCF_019320065.1. Classification (NCBI taxonomy): domain Eukaryota; kingdom Metazoa; phylum Chordata; class Mammalia; order Artiodactyla; family Cervidae; genus Cervus; species Cervus canadensis. The sequence continues at coordinate 24,597,126 of NC_057388.1, read as the reverse complement.
CACTTAAATATTTAAATGACTGTTGATTGAATGTAAATAAAATGAGTTAAGGATATGGTGTGTCTTTTGTAGGAAAAGTGATATGTGTAGTTTAAAAATAATAAAGTATTATTTGCAATATATATATTAAGGGGCTTCGCTGGTGGTTCAGACGGTAAAAGCGTCTGCCTACGATTCGGAAGACTTGCGTTCAATCCCTGGGTCAGGAAGATCCCCTGGAGAAGGAAATGGCACCCCACTCCAGTACTCTTGCCTGGAAAATCCCATGGAAAGAGAGCCTGGTGGACTGCAGTCTGCGGTCGCAAAGAGTCGGACATGACTGAGCGACTTTTATTAAAAAAGTTCATGCAGCTTGGGAAGTAAACCAGTTTAGAAGACTGTTTAGTAAAAAGTGAAAGTGTTACTTGCTTTCTCTGTTTTAAAAACAGTCTGGGTACTTACTTCCATACCTTTCCCTGTGTTTAATACACATGAGAGAATATTTTCATTAAATTAAAAATTTACTCTTAAAGGTGGCAATGGAAATTATCTTTTCCTGCTTTTGTAAGCTTCTGAAGTGTTGGTCTGTGTCTCCTTTTTCCGGTAGAGTTTGTTTGTTGTTGCGCTCTGTACTCCTGTCTTCTCTTCCCTCTCCCTGTAGAGAGCTGCTCACTGAATTGATCGGACACAGAAACCAAGGGCAAGTTACGGCTAAGTGTTAAGCTGCCAGTTAATGATAAGAAGGTAGTCTGGTGAAGATTATCACTAGGAAAAAAATACTGATGTGTTATAACACTGATTTAGATGATTAGTGAGAAGATCTGTGTATTCTGGATATACTTATTCAGGGAAGACTGGATGTGCCAGATGTTATTCTTGGCACCAAGAATACATCAGTGAACAAAACATACCCTGTTTATGTCCTCATGAGACTTAGAGCATATGGTATAAACAGGGAAATAAGCAGACAATTCCAACTTAATGTGATAAATGAAGATAGTGGCAAGAGAGTGGTTGAAATGGTGAGCTGTGGAGTCTGATCTGGATAGGGAAATGAATGCAGAAGTAGGCTAAGTAAGGAGAAAGTAGAAGAATTAGGCGTCTGCAATTTTGAATAATAATGAAGAATAGATTTAACAGGTTTAAATAGTGGAGAACTGGAAGATTGTGAACAGAGGGTAAGATAGTCACATTTCCCATCCAGAGAAGACAGAGTGTTGAAATTTGATGTGTGGTCTAACAGTGGGAAAAGTGGACTTGCAATGAAAGTTGGTGGAGGTGAAATGCTTATGATGTTAACAGCAGAGTTGGGAGTTCCCTGGTGGTCTGCTGGTTAGAGTTTAGCACTTTAACTGCTGTGGCCCGGGTTCAGTCCCTGGTTGGGGAACTGATAACCCCACAAGCTGTGCAGCGTGTTCAAAAAAACAAAGCAAAACAAAGAGTGTTGAATGGATATATGTTGAAATAATTCAAGGTTATATAGTACTTAGGATAGAGAAGCTTGTCATGTGCTACGTGTCAAGAGTTTTGAGTGAATGATTAGGAATGCCTTGGGGATCAGTGGTTTGTGCCTGTGACTGCATATTGCAAGATCACCTGGGGAACTGTGCAGACTGCCAACGTTACTTATCCTAGCTTTGCTGCACGTTAGGTCATCCAATGGCCGGTTCCCAGCCTCAGCTGTTCTGATTTAATTTGTATGGGGGTGTAATCTGGGCAGTGGGACTTTAAAAAGCTCCCAGGTAATTCTGATGTGCAGCAATTGCACTGGGACAGGTTTGTTTTTTTTTTTTTCCTTTTTACCGGAGCCTGGCTGAGAGTTATGGTTAGGACTGTGACCCTTCATTGTGAAGTTGGGGTACTTGATAAATGAAAGAGTAAGCAACCTTTGAGAGTGCTGCAGGGGAAGCGGCTTTTACGTAAAGCAAACAGTGAAATTGTTGATGATATAGGTGCATTTATTTTTATCATAGAGCAGAATAAACCCAGAGGGAGATTTTGGGAGGAAGGGAAGCAATGGGAAGTTGGATAAAGGAGGAAGTAACAAGAACAGTACAGTGGGTAGAGTACAGGAGAGGACTGATAACTAATAAATTTATCTTTTGGTAATGACAGGACAACGTCAACAGGGCATCATGGGTTCAGAATTGGTCTGGAAAATATATTCAGTGGTCCCATGGTCGATGAGAGTTGGGAATTGAGTGAATGGCTCTCAGGAGTCAGTTTAAGACCTGGATGGGCTGAAAGTCATAGGAAGTCCTAGCTCTGTATTCTTCCCTCTGTTAAGGGATGTGGATTGGTTGTGTAAGATCCATGGAGAAGCCCAGCATTTCACACTGCTGTTCCACAAGCTCCTAGGGGAGTGTTGAGAGGACTGGTCTTTTTTGTTACCACAATAGCAGGAGGCAGCTCTGGAGTGTCAGGGTCTGGTTAGTTCTGCCCAGCATAGCTCTTCTCACTCCAGCGTGCTTGCTTGTGTGAGTTGGACCCTCTGCTGTACCTAATAATAGCAAAGCCTTTGCTTTTTCTTTATTTTTACACTTGATGCTTTTCAGGAACAATTTTAATTGCACAACTCCAGATTTTTTTCAGTGTTGAGGAAATGGTGTAGACTTAGAAACTGTGAAAAAAGGGACTTTGTATATTACCTAAGGAAACTTTATTTGTACATTGGAATTTTATGCATAGAGGATTGAGATGAGTTTCATAAAGAAACCATTCAGTCTGGATTAACTAAAGTATAAACTGTATATGGAACTAGAAATTTATAATTGTTTCACTGATTCAAATTTGTCAGAATAAATTACTGCAATTCATTTGTTTAATTTGATACATAACTTGACCTTTTTGCATTGTTAAACTTGAGAGATGTCAACAGAGTGTAGCAAATTTATTTTTCTTTTAAATTAAAACTTTTTAAAGTATAATACTAGTAGACTTCAAGAGCTACTTTAGTTACACAAATGAACTATGGAATTACTTTTGAAAGACGAGTTCATTCAAAAGCATAAAAAATTTTAATGTATTTTTGGTCACAATAGAGTAAGTAGTAAAGTAGTCAATTTGGTAGTAGCTGGATATATAAATAAGAAAATTGTATGCTAAGTGGAAAGTATACTTTTGCATAGTTACAGTATTAATCAGCTAGTAATTAAAACCCATGTGCCCTTACTAAGCAGAACATATGTCCATGATTAAAAGCTGTTATACTTTTTAAAATTAATTGATTTTGTATTCAATGATCTTATTTCACGTTTGAATTATGAAGGGAGAATTAACTTTTTGATGTTGTGACACCAAGCATACGATGCCTATGATGGGTCATAGGGGTTTAGGTTACATCGAAAAGATGCTTTTAACAGCCGGTTGTGACATGCGTCTTTTTTTATATGTATCTTTTGTATTCATGGCTTTCAGATGTGCTTAGCAAGATGACTGAAGAGCAATTATTGGTAAATGGTGCTTGTTTTCCTTTTCTCTTTTTTGGTTTGCATTCATTGGTTTACCTATGTTTAGGTGGGTATGAATGGTACCCATTTTTCTAAAGCTCAATTGATATTTTTTTTAAAAAAGCTGTACAACTAGTCAGTTGTCTCAGTCATTTGTGGGCACATCTCAAAGTTTAGTTTGCCAGTACAGATTGAGACAATTCATAGGAGTGCTATTAAGATATTTCTTTGGCTGTGGCAGCCGACATCGTTGGCTTAAATTTTCTAGACCAAAATTATTTCTGCTATACTGTATGGTGGGAGATTCCGATAAGTCAGGTCAACATTTGTTATGTTAGAATATAGCCAAAGCTGCTTCCTGAGGAAAATTTTGGCTTGCTTATGCGGCTTTAGTCTGCCAACTTATAAGAGTTGTGAGAACAATAGTTAGGCTCTTTAGTATTTATGGTTTACCTTATTTTTAGCTGTATATATTAATAGATTAAGGCTTCCCTGGTGGCTCAGAAGGTAAAGAATCTGCCTGCAATGCGGGAGATCTGGGTTTGATCCCCGGGTTGTGAAGATCTCCTGGAGGAGGAGCTAGCGTGGCAACCCACTCTAGTATTCTTGCTTGCAGAAACAATCCCATGAACCTGGCATGCTACAGTGCATGGGGTCCCAAAGAGCAGGACACGACTGAGAACTAAGGTCAGCACAGCATGGCACATTAATAGATTAGCTCTGAACCTGAAATACAGACTGCCGGGACTCAGTGACTGCGGTTACATAACACTCAGCACCTCTTAAAGCCTGAAAGAATTGATGTTAAGGGAAGGTGCCTGAGAGTTATATAATCCAGTCTTTCTTCTAGATTTGCAAATTTCATTTATTTATTTATAACTGTGGTTAGATTCTCTAACTTCTGTCCTTGGATATAGCATGACTACTAGAAAATTACAATCTTAGAACACATTAGTTTTACTTCTACAGAATTGCCTTTATTGACTTGCCTCTTAATGTTTATGTTCACCTAATTTAAGGTCATCATGAGAGGCAATTTTGTTAAACTTTCTAATGACTTTCATGTAAAACTGTCTGAGAACATTAACCAGTACTTCATGCTTTTTTTTTTCCCAGATAAATTCCTATTTGATACAATTCTTTAAAAATTCAGAGCTGCAGATATAGAGCAACTGTTAATGAGAGGAAGCTTGATTATCATCTGTTCCCAACCTGTTTACAGATGAAGAAATTGAGGCTCAGAGAGGTCAGCTATAAGTGGCTGGCCTAGAACCCGGTTCTAGAAATTGTGTCTTCTAACAGCTGACCCAGTTTTTTTTTTTTTTTTTCCTTAAAGTTTTCAAAAAATTGAGGTGAAAGTGAAATTGACATGAGATAGTTACCATTTTAAAGTGAACAATTCACTGGCATCTAGTATAATCACAAGAGATGTGTGGTCACCTCTATCTAGTTCTAAAATATTTTCATCACTCCGAAAGGAAGATTGTATCCACTACAGCTGCTTCCCATTTTCTTCTCCCAGCAGTTGGCAGCCATCATTCTACATTCTGTCTTACGGATTTTTCTAGTCTGGGTATTTCATATAAATGGAATCACATAATATCTACCATTTGAGCCTGGCTCCTTTCACTTAGCATAATGTCCTATCCCTCTTGTAGCATTTATCACCACTGCCTCATTCCTTCTTATGGTTGAATAATAAATACTTTTTTGTAAGGAGAGACCACAATTTTGATTATCCATTTATTCATTAGTGGACATTTAGGGTATTTCCATTTTTTGGCTGTGAACATATTTGTATATGTATTTGAGTTTTCAGTCTAGATATATACCTAGGAGTATAATTTCTCAGTCATATGGTAGTTGTATGTTTAAAGTTTTGAGTAACTATCAGTCCATTTTACACAATGGCTACACGATTTTATGAATACATACTTAATACATGTGTATTAATACTTATTAATACATATCCCCAGTTTCCCTTCTACTTCTCTTTGTAAAATTGTGGTGACTTGAAAAGGTAAATGAACCAAAGATCAATTTTTTTTTTAAGGTGTCAACTTTTATTTGGTACATCTTATAAAATAGATTTTTCAAACAGGTTTATGGTTTTTCTAGTGGTTCATTGAATGTGATCTTGCTTTGTTCCTTTCATTCAAACTGAAGTGAAGTTGTGCTCCTTCATTTCTTTTCTCTCACTATATTTATGTTGTTAGAATCCATAAGAATGGTTTTAGAGATCTGTGCGTGCATGCTAAGTTGTGTCTGACTCTTGTGACTCCATGGACTATAGGCCGCCAGGCTCCTCTGTCCATGGGATTCTCCAGGCAAGACTACTGGAGTGGGTTGCATTTCCTCCTCCAGGGGATCTTCCAGACCCAGGGGATCAAACCCGTGTGTCTTAGATCTGCATTGGCAGGTGGATTCTTTACGACTAGCGCCACCTGGGAAGCCCTTTAGAGCTCTAGAAAGAAAGAAAGAAAGAAAGTCGAAGTGAAGTCGCTCAGTCGTGTCCGACTCTTTGTGACCCCGTGGACTGTAGCCTACCAGGCTCCTCTGTCCATGGGATTCTCCAGGCAAGAATACTGGAGTGGGTTACCATTTCCTTCTCCAGGGGATCTTCCTGACCCAGGGATCGAACCCGGGTCTCCCGCATTGGAGGCACTCTGAGCCACTAGGGAAGCCCAGAGGTCTAAGTAAATGTAAATCTGTTTACTGTACAAAATGAAATGAAAATGATGAAAGAGAAAAAATAGTAGTGAAAATAGTCTTGGGTAACTTCAGGGTTATTTATAGGCTTTAATTGACTTTAGTGCAGGTCAGATTGCTTTGTCTTCTACTTTTGCAAAGAGCTTGGCAGTTTTTTGTCTCTTTACATTGGGACCATCCTGTCACTATAACTTACTTATGAAAACAATGGTTTGTATTATGATTGATAAATGGGTAATGTAGAAATTTCAAAGTAAATGGTTTAAGATAGGGTAAATAGTCATTAGATACCTTAGATTTTTGAGTAAGGTTGATTTTAATTTAGTTTGGAGTAAATAATGACCTTCTGACATTATTAAAGTCTGCCTATTTCTTTCAAAATTTCATTTTTTAATTTGATTTTTGTCATAAAATGACTCTAAGTTATATTTACCAGGAAAAAAAAAGTTAAGATGCTAATGTCAACTCTGAAAGATCTAATTGAGTTTTTCTGTTAATAGAGAATATATTAATAGAATATAAACTTATATCTGTAGAACTGAAGAAAGAATCTGAAGGTCATTGTTTTTATGTCTTAGTTTTAAAGATAGGGACCTACTAAAAAAGTCTTTAGCTTTTTGAAAAGTATTAGCTATGTTAGACTTTTTTTTTTTTAAGTATATAAGGCACAGAGATTCTGGAATTATCTTCAGTGATGAGAATTTTATATTATAAGGTACTGGAGAAATTTGTGAAAAAAGAGCCTTGTTAGATAGCCAGACTTCACAGTATACCAGAAATGGTTGCTTTTCCTGATTTCAAATAGGTTGAGATATAGACTGGAGTTGAACACATGTCTGACCACCAGAAGGTCTCTCTCTCTCTCTCTCACACACACACACACACACACATCTCAGATGCAGCTGCATGGTTCCCTGTGACCCTCCCTAGCATCGGGCTCTTATCGCTGCCGATGCCGGGCTGTGCCCTCATGATGAACTCTTCTACTCTCTCGCTGCTACTTTTGTTCTCATCACCCTCAGCTGACAGTCGCAAGAGATTTTATTGGCTAGACAGTCATCAGTTACTCTTGATTACCTGTACTATTTGATAGAGCTATTCTGTTTGGCTGTCTCATAGACCATTAAACCAGCTGTAGCAATCTACCCTTGTAACTATGGCCCAGTGGGATGGGGGTCATTCTTGTAATTCAGAGCATGGTGATCTACAGTTAAGGTATCCCTCAGAAAGTGGTTTAAACCATAGTCGGTAGGCATTTTTAAGAAGCCCAAGAAGGGAGGCCGTGTATCAGATAAGTGCTTTGTCCTCAGCGGCAGTTTCATTTTTTCACATAGATAACTATATTTGCTTCAGGTACTGTTTTTTTTGGATTTCTGGTAGTCTTAATGATGATCTCAATAGCAAAATAATTTATTACATATAACCCAGTTAAGGGTTTTAGAAAGGAGCCTTTTTATTCTCCCAAGTTTACATTCTCCTTGCATTTACAGAAATTCACAAGAGACTTCTAAGGAGTTGCCTTGAGTATATCTGTAAATTTGTTACGTATACACTTACACACACCCCTTACTATCATATCAAGTTAATTTTTAAGCCATTTAAGTATAAGAAGTATGTAATTCAGTTCCTTTTAGAAGTGAGTAAACAAATGTTGACAGACATTTTGATTGCCCAGGGTCACATGATCTGTGAGCAGAGCTCAGATTAGAAAGCATAGCTACTTGTGTATTACAGTGTGAAGTATCTATTTATACTTGAAACAAAAATGACTTTCATACTGTTGGCATTTATCTAATCTTGTGTAGGAATTTTTCCGGTTATGACTTGATTGTCATTGTAAAGAATAGACATACACCCTAGTTATGTCACGTAAAACGGAGAATCCAGGGTAGTACAGTGGAATATAGCTGGTCCTGTGGGAACTAAAATGCTGACCTAAAATCTCAGTTCTCTCTCTTTCAGGGAATCAGAGTCTCTTGTCTTTTTAGAGTGTTACCTGCCTCATTTCCGTTTTTCTCAGTTGGCCTCCTTGCTTAGTGAGTGGCCTGTATGTCCCTTTAAAATGGCTACTCCAGTCCCAGAATATACATACCCCTTTTCCAGGTTCAGTACCCATCATCGACAGGCAGCAGTTTTTAACTTTTCGGATTACCGAGGAAGACTACCTCAGTTCTCTGATGGAGCCTGGTCTCACCAAGTACATACACTGTCTGCCTTGGGACACAGCCATGGTATTCATTGGCTGTCTTTGCATCAGGTATATATTCCTGGTACAGTCAAGGTTGGAGATGAGGCAGAGAAGGATGGATAGGACAGTGCGATTCTCAGGGCTGTGGATAAGAAGATGGGATTGGCACATGCCTTTTACAGTATGTAAGAATTACTGAGTTCATTTTTAGTTGTTTGTTTAGTAAACTACTAAATAGATCTTATTTTGAATGACAAAGACTGAATAGACATTCATGGATTATCTCTAGATCCCATACATTTCCTGTATTTTTAAGTTTATTAAATGTAAATAAATCTCAAAAGTAGTAGCTCTCATGGGTGGAGATACATGCTCCTAGGGAATGTTTCTCTTAAGGATCCCCCTCTTTGGTCAGATTATTTATTTTAACGTTTGTTTTTTATATTTTATGGTCCATTTTTGTGTGTGTGTGTGAATGAGTGTTTAGTCTAATAGAAAGGGAGATTCCTCCTGAATTCATGCATGCATTCATACATATCATAGAGTCTTTGTATTGTGTTCCAGGAATTTTACTGGCTGTGGGCACATTGAGTTGAATATGGTATTTGCTCTGCTCTTAAAGAATTCTGTGCTTTGGAAGCGGAACTGTCTCTTAAGGAAAGAAGTCAGACTCTCTTTGTACCTTTGATTCTTTCACCTACTGCTCTGTGCGTCATCCCTTATCTCACTTCTGCTTTCTACTGGATCCTTCCCTAGAGCCTGCGTGTGTGCTCAGTCGTGTCCAATTCTTTTGTGACCCCACAGACTGTACCTGCCAGGCTCCTCTGTCCTTGGAATTTACTAGGCAAGAATACTGGAGTGGGTTGCCATTTCTTCGCATCCTAAAACCTGAAATATATTCAGATCTGTGCCCACTCGCCTCAGAACTACTGCAGTCTCTTTTTGTGTTTACTGCTCTTCAGATGTCACTCTCGGTTACCTTCTAGTTGTCAGATCCCCTGGACATTGACTGGCCTTTACCTACTGAGCTCTTCTCCTTTAGACCTGTTGATCAAGCTTTCTAACATTGTAGGACTCCATCCATTACTGGTTATTTTTATGAGCTTACCTTCTCAGTCATCTTCATGAGCTTCGTTTTTCCTTTTCTGCTTCTTAAAATGTTGATGTTACCCGTATTTCATCCTTGACTTTCTGCTCTCTTCATAATCTGCTTCATTCTCATTTGTTTTTTACATGACTGTGTGGTGAAAAGTTCTGATTCTGTCAGTCCTGAATATTCCCTTGAAAATAACGTGTAGTACTATATCCATTTGCTTGCTGGCTGTCTTCACTTGAGCTCTGCATATATCTTTAGTCTGAAATGTCCCATACTGAACTTCACTTCTTCATCCACAAAACAAAACAGCAAGCATACCGTCCCCCAGTCCTCTTTCCTGTGTGTTGTTTAGGGTGACTAGCTGTTCAGCCGGCTTAAGAAGCTGTGATGACGGCTCTTTCTCAAGCACGATGCAGTCTATTGATTTGTTGATCAGATCTTCTAGATATTTCTCCAGTATGCAGATTTCTGTGCATCACACCTGCTTCTGCCCTATTTCTGGCTTTTAGGTAATATGACTAAAATTGCTCTTTATAGATTTTCCTGCCTGTTTCCAATCTTGCACATAATTGATAGAATGATTTAAACTTGAACATTACATATGCCTCTCACAATCTATCCTTTAAAAACAACTTCCAGTGGCTTCCCTATGGGACACTCTTTTTTGCTTCAGTGCCTACTCCTCTTGTCTTCTCCTGTCAGTTGCCCTCTTGTTCACTTGGCTGTGTCCTGGGAGCCTCTGGGATTCAGCTTACATATCACCTTTCTCAGAATGTGTCCTCTGATTTGTCGCCCCTCCTCCGTTTTAGGCTGGGTTGGAGTACCTGCTCCTTCTTACTAGTGCTGATGCAGGCTTGCCATTTTCTTACTGTATTATTTTATATGTAATTTTCTTCCTCCACAAGATTGTGAGCTTATTGAGACCCAGAACAATCGTTTACTTGCAGAACCTGCCTATAGGGAGCACGTGCTAGACTTTAATAAATGTTTGATCAATGAGTGAAAGACATTTCTGGTCTAGAAAAGGTAGATATACATAAATAATTGCTATAGAACTTTAAATAGTGCAGTGGAGACAGGGAATGCAAGGACTGAACCTTCTAGCTGGGAAGGGAGAGAGGTGCTTCTAAGGGAAGACTCACTATAGATAGAAGTTTGAGCTGGTTCTTGAAGGGAAGAGGTTTTGCTAGAAAGGGGAGAGAATCCATCCTAGAGAACAAAAGCAAGAGAACAGGTCCTACTCATGAAAAAGCCAGGTATTTTTAATTCAAAGGTCATTTTGGCCTTTGAAAAAAAGGAGGATATAATAGAGGAAAGGCAGATGGAAGATGGAATAGAGGAGAAGCAGGAATTGTAGTCTTGCAGGCCTGAGCAAAGGTCTTATCTAAAGCTTTGGTGGTGAGGAGAGGGAGGGCCACGAGAGATACTTCAGCTGTAAAATATAACTAATTAGTTGAGTGTGAGAGTTCTGAAGAGGGCAGTTCAAGGTAACTGTTAAGATTTCTCTTTTCAGTGATTGATTAGGCGCTGGTGTCTCTTTTTAATTTAAATAAGGGGATATAGGAAATTTGGGGTATATAAATTTAATTTTAGGCACAATGAGTTTGAGGTACCCATGAGAAATTCAGGCAAAAACATTCAGCATGCTGTTGCATATAAGTGTTAGAAACTCAGAAGGTGTATCTGGATTGGAGACATAGCTTTGGAAGTCACGGTACATATGAGGTAGTTAAAAGTGGTGGCTAAGAAAACAAGATTACTTAAGGATTGCATATATAGCACGGCTGTAGGAGAGTGAAAACAGAATCCTGGGACTTGCAGGTTTTCTTCTGCTTAAAGATAATCCGGAATACTTGCAAAGCAGTATCAATCTCCCTTTATTCTTTCCAACTTTAACAGATTTCAGAAACTTCCTCTTTGCAGCCCCTGTTTGTTCCTTTCATTCTTTGTTGTTGTTCAGTTGCTCAGTCGTGTCCAACTCTTTGTGACCCCATGGACTGCAGCACGCCAGACTTCCCTGTCCTTCACCATCTCCTGGAGTTTGCTCAAACTCACGTCCTTTGAGTGATGCCATTCAACCATCTTGACCTCTCTCACCCCCGTCTCCTTCTGCCTTCAATCTTTCCCAGCATCAGGATCTCTTCCAATGAGTCAGTTCTTTCCATCAGGTGGCCGAAGTGTTAGAGGTTCAGCGTCAGTCCTTCCAATGAATAGTCAGGGTTGATTTCCTTTCGGATTGACTAGTTTGATCTCCTTGCTGTCCAAGGGATCCTCAAGAGTCTTCTCCAGCACCACAGTTCTAAGGCATCGGTTCTTTGATGCTCAGCCTTTTTCATTGTCCAACTCTCACATCACAAAGTTCTAGCCATAACTTTGACTATACAGACCTTTATTGGCAAAGTAATGTCTCTGCTTTTTAGTATGCTGTCTAGGTTTGTCATCGCTTTTCTTCCAAGGAGCAATTGTCTTTTAATTTATGGCTGTGGTCACCGTCTGCAGCAATTTTGGAACCCAAGAAAATAACGTCTGTCATTGTTTTCATTGTTTCCCCCTCTATTTGCCATGAAGTAATGGGACTGGATCCCGTGAACTTGTTTTTTTGAACGCTGAGTTTTAAGCCACCTTTTTCACTCTCCTCTTTCACCTTCATTAAGAGGCTGTTTAGTTTCTCTTCCCTTTCTGCCATAAGGGTGGTGTCATCTGCATATCTGAGGTACTGATGTTTCTCCAGCAGTCTTGATTCTAGCTTGTGCTTCATCCAGCCCGGTATTTCACATGATGTACTCTACATATAAGTTAAATAAGCAGGGTGACAATATACAGCCTTGATGTACTTTGCCAATTTGGAACCAGTCTGATGTTCCATGTCTGGTTCTAACCGTTGCTTCTTGACCTGCATACAGGTTTCTCAAGAGGCAGGTAAGGTAGTCTGATACTCCCACCTCTTGAAGAGTGTTCCAGTTTGTTGTAATCCACACAGTCAAAGACTGTAGCATAGTCAATGAAGCAGCAGTACATGCTTTCCTGGAATTCTCTTGCTTTTTCTGTGATCCAGTAGATGCTGGCAATTTGATCTCTGGTTCCTCTACCTTTTCCAAATCCAGCTTGAAGATCTGGAAGTTCTCGGTTCATGTACTATTGAAGCCTATCTTGAAGGATTTTGAGTATTACCTTGCTAGCATGTGATATGAGCATAATTGTGTGGTAGTTTGAACATTCTTTGGCATTACCTTTCTTTGGGATTAGAATGAAAACTGACCTTTTCCAGTCCTGTGGCCACTGCTGAGTTTTTCAAATTTGCTGGCATAGTGAGTGCAGCACTTTAACAGCGGCATCTTTTAGGATTTGAAATAGCTCAGCTGGAGTTCTGTCACCTCCACTAGCTTTGTTCATAGTAATGCTTCTTGAGGCCCGCTTGTCTTCACACTCTAGCATGTCTGGCTGTAGTTGAGTGATCACACCATTGTGGTTATCCAGGTCATGAAAATCTTTTTTTGTATAGTTTCTGTGTATTCTTGCCATCTCTTAACATCTGCTTTTGTTATGTCCATAATGTCTCTGTCCTTTATTTAGCCCATCTTTGCATGAAGTGTTCCCTTGGTATCTCCAGTTTTCTTGAAGAGATAGCTCTTTCCCATTCTGTTGTTTACCTCTGTTTCTTTGCTTTGTTCACTTAAAGAGGCTTTCTTATCTCTCCTTACTGCTTTTTGGAAACTCTTGATTATCTTTCCTTTTCTCTTTTGCCTTTCGCTTCTCTTTTTTTTCTCAGCTATTTGTAAGGCCTCCTTAGACAGCCATTTTGCCTTTTTCTATTTCTTTTCCTTGGAGATGGTTTTGATCACCACATCCTGTACAGTATTACGAACCTCTTTCCATACATAGTTCTTTAGGCACTCTATCAGATCTAATCTCTTGAATACATTTGTCACTTCCACCATGTAATCATAAGGGATATGATTTCATTTCAATTCATTCTTTATGCAGCTGGATTCTTCTTGAGGCTGTTAGTTTATTCCTCTTTGAAGTGTCTGTTGTCAAACTAAACTAGAGAAAAGGGAATGCTTAAATCATTTATGTGGATTCACATCCCTTCATGAAATGGGCATAGGTATTCTAACTTTACTTCTACTAAGAAACAGACTGCCATTTTTAAAACATATTATGCTCTTGGTTTATCTTTTGTTTTTCCTTTTTTGACAGTGATATAGATACAGATAAATATTTTGCTTCTTTCTTTTTTTTTTTTAATTAATTTATTTATTTTTTCAGTGGGTTTTGTCATACATTGATGCTTCTTTCTTTAAAATAACTATAAACTGATAAATCACATCTTGACTTGCATCAGGTACACCTTGTAGCATATGTTGGGACCGTGGCAATCCTGAAGCCTTCGTGGCTCATTTTCATGGAGATTGTTGCGACACAGCTTTATTCCATTATTGCCTTGCAGAGGTGATTCCCAATTTTTCTGTTTTTCAAGAACAGTTATCTTATTATTCTTAGGTGATTTTAAAAAATTTTATTCAGAATTTAACAAAATAATGTGCTGTCAATTTTTGATCTCTTTCTTAAACCTTAAATTCTTTGTATCAAAGACCAACCCACATGACCTACTGAAACGTCTGAGATATGTTTGATTCTGTTACTTATTAGGGTAGGAGAGGAAACTTGACTTGAAAGCCTTGGCTGACTAGTGGAAAATCAAATCAAATCCTTTGATTTTGAAGATTGAGTAATAGCCATGAAGTCAGATGGTCTGAGACCTGTCCCATTTTCAGTAAGTATTCTGGTAATGAATCCTCCCCACCTCAGTTCCTTACTTGCTGAAGTTTTGAACCTGGGTACCATGGTCAGTGACTTGAAACTAGAGTGTTTAGTTAGGGAGGATATTTTTCTGTTATTTTATCATGCATATTTAAGTACAAAATTAAACACACACACATACAAATGCAACTTTGGTATTTTGCCACCAGAATGTAAACCACATGAATATTAATGTTTCTGTCACTTGATGGTTTTCAAGTTCTGAGCACTTAATGTACTGAATGTACTTAAAGTATAATATGTTAGGGCTTACTGTATTATCTTTATTTGTTTCGGTTGAGTCAAAGTAAAAGCTTTTTATAGAAAAATCTCCTCATTCCACAGGAAAATTAGGGGGATATGTTGGAACTGGCCTTTAGCTTTTCTGTTTGTTCTCCGTGGGAGGGAGAAGGAATGATTCCAGCAAGTGGAACTTTCATAGTTTTGAGTGTACATGTTCCCTTTTAGCAGCAACTCTCCTTTGTAAATAAATCCCATTTGTATAAAAGTTAGATCTCATAATTAAAAATTATATTTAAAAAGCTGTCCCACAAAATGTTAGGATTTGATTGTTGATTTTGATCTAGCTGGCTTTTGACCACACCCGATTACATTATGAGAGGACTTTATACACCAGTTATCCGGAGTAAAGACAGTATGATTTTCTTTGGGAGGAGTTGCGTTTCAGTGGAGCTGGTTGAAGTGTGTGCTAATGTGTTACGTCAACTAAAATTCTGATCGCCTAACAATTTTCTTTAAATATATGACACATATTTTGTGTATGTTCTCTTAGGTTTTCCTGTATCAGAGATGTTGATCTCTTATTTCCTATACTAAGATGAGAGATTATGAAATCTGTGAAATCAATCTCAATAATTGATTTTAATATAATGTAAAATAGGTTTCTTTATATTTAAAGTTGAATGGATTTTGAGCAGTTTTACAGTTGAATTTGTACTTTTGGGCATTGATAAGGCTGGCTATGACTGTTGACCAGTTTTTTATAATTAATAACTGGTAGTGTCTTGTAACCATTGTCTCCTTTTATAAAACTATCTTGTGCTTGTGATTATTTATATGTAGTTTTTAAAAGACTTTTTAAAAGAGCAGTTTTAGATTTGTAACAAAATTAAAAGGAAGGTACAGAGATTTCACATGTACTCCCTGGTCTCACACGTAGTCTCTTCTCATTATCAACCTCTCTCACCAGAATGGTACTTTTTTTTTTTTTTTTTAAACCAAAGATGAAGCTATATAGACATGATAATCCAAAATTTACTTTGGGGTTCAAAACTCTTGGTATTGTGTGTTCTGTCGGCTTGGATAAAAGTATAATAATGCATATCTGTCATTATAATAACATGCAGGGTATTTTCACTGTCCTAAAAATTGTCTGTGCTCTGGCAGTTCATCACTCGGTCTTACACCGCCCCCGTCTTTTATTGTCTCCATGATGTCTTTCAGAATGTGCTTGGGACCACACAGTAAGTAGCCTTTTTGCGTCAGCTTCTTTCACTCTGCAGTATGCATTTAAAGTTCCTCAGTGTCTTTTCATGGTTTGATAGCTCACTTCTTTTTAGTGCTGAACAATACTCCGTTGTCTGGGTGTACCGCAGTTTATATACCCATTCATTTACTTTAGGATGTCTTGGTTGCTTCCATGTTTTGACAGTTATGAATAAGTTGATTTAAGTTTTTATGTGGACATGAGTTTTCAGTTCTGTTGGGTAAATACCAAGGAGTATGATTGCTGGACTGTATGGTAAAGAGTGTGTTTAGTTTTGTAAGGAATTGCCAAACTTATCTTCCAGTGTGGCTGTATGATTTTGCCTTGCTGCCAGTGAGTTCCTGTTACTCCACATTCTTGCTAGCATTTAGTTATTCTGGATTTTAGCCATTCTGATTGGTGTGTAGTGGTATCTTCTTCTGGTTTTAATTTGTGTCTCCCTGGGGCATATGATGTGGAGCATCTTCTCATGTGCTCATTTGCCATCTGTATATCTTTCTTTGGGGCTTCCCTGGTGGCTCAGATGGTAAAGAATCTGCCTCCAGTTTAGGAGACCTGGGTTCAATCCCTTGGTTGGGAAGATCCCCTGGAGAAGGAAATGGCAATCCAGTCTAGTATTCTTGCCTGGAGAATTTCACAGACAGAGAAGCCTGGTGGGCTGCAGTCCGTGGGGTTGCAAAGAGTTGAACACAACTGAGTAACTTTCACTTTCACTTTCATATCTTCTTTAGTGAGATGTCTGTTAAAATCTATGGCCCATTTTTTAACCAGAATTTATTTTCTTACTGTTGAGTTTTAAGAGTAATTTGTAGTTTTGGATAAAAAGTCCTTTATTAAATATGTCATTTGCAAATATTTTTCCCTAGTCTGTGGCTTGTCTTTTAATTATCATAATACTGTCTTTTGCAGACCCAGACAGTTTTAATTTTAATGATATCTAGCTTATCAGTTAATTTTTTCATAGATTATGTCTGGTGTTACATCTAAAAAGGCATCACCATACTCAAAGTCATCTATGTTATCTTCTGGAACTTTATAGTTTTATGTCTCACGTTTAGGTATATGGTCCATTTTGAGTTAGTTTTTGTGAAAGGCATACAATCTGTGTCTTAGATTAATTTTTTTTTTGCATGTGGATGTCTGATTTTGATAAAACCATTTGTTGAAAAGACTGTCTTTTGGTTTTGTGTTGTTTTGGAAACTGTTTAATACTGCATTTATCCCTCACAACTTTGTTGCCTTTTATAGATGGAATCTTAAATATATTTAGACATAAAAGTATAAATAGCCTTGAGCATTGGGCTTAAGTTCAGTAAACAAATGATATTCTCTGTCCTACTTTTGAGTCAAAGAGTACTTCCCCTGTGGCACAGTCTTCTGTAGTGCTAGCATTTTTGAATCTTTGTTCACTTGGATTACTAATTAGTTTTCAGTATTACCATTTTGATGGAAAGAAGTGGGTAACTGTAAAGAAAAGAGATTGATTTTTCTTGTTCACCTGCACAACTGCTTTTGGAAGACAAAGTGAATTTGTCACTACTATTTAAGCTGTGGAGGACTTCTCTTTTTTGTATTCCCAAACATTTTGTTAACTTTTCATTATGGCACTTACCACAATTGTTTATCATTCCATGTGTATATTTTACCTTCCTAGTTTGTGAGCATTTTGAGGGCAGAAACTGCTTGATTCATCTTTGTATGATTAAGGCCCAATACATAGCTATCCAGTTATTAAGGATCAGTGTAACCTCCCGAAACAATTATTTTAGAAGACAGTAGTTCCTATTTAAAATGAATACATAACCCACACATGAGATAGGATGTTAAAACTCATTACTTAAAGTAGTTCCAGATTTAAAAGAATCTTTGTCTTAATTGAATAGCCAAGTGTATATTGCTTTACTGTCAACTAATCAATTTTTTAATCCCAATTTAAGTCTCTGGGCTGTGAACAGTTAGCATGTTTATGGGCTGTTTATTTCTGGTATTGATTCCTTAAGAAATACAAGTGCATTTACTATGTAAGTGAATTTTGTGATTACTGTGTATTTTAAAAAATGTTTTTAATGAAAAATTTCAAACCTTAAAAGTAGAAAAATGAGTGTAATGAACTTCCCTTTGTCACACCCAGCTTAAACATTTATCACCTCATGGCTATTTATATTTTGTGTTGATCCTTTTTCACTTTTCCCCTGCTGTCTACTTCCAGGATTATTTTGAAGCATATTCTAGATCATATGATTTCATCTTTAAATATTTCATCATGCATCTCTAAAACATTAAGGGTTCTTTTTGTTAAAGCATAATAGCTGTTACCATTCATTATATCAGCCAAAAAATAAACAGCAACTTGTTAATGTCATTAAAAAATGTTTAGAATTGCCCAGTTTCTTGTCCTTCTTTCCCTCCTCATCCTCCTTCTCTTTCCACTATATTTTTGTTTTTAATCAAGTTGAATAAGTTTGCATATTGCAGTGTTAACCCACAGATTCTCCTTAACCTTCCTCTCCCCTCCTTCTCTTTCTTCCCCCTTGCCCTGTATTTGTTGAAGGAATTAGGTCTTCTGCCCTTTACTGTTTCTCATAGTCTGAATTTTGCTTAGTTCATCTCCCTGATGTATTGTAACATTTTCTCAGTCTTTGTGCCTTTCCTCAATCAGATTCAGTTTTGATTTCCCCCTACCCCACCCCCACAAAACTTTGATTGATGGTGATGTTTAAGCTGAAACTCCAGTACTTTGGCCACCTGATGCGAAGAACTGACTCATTGGAAAAAAACCCTGATGCTGGGAAAGAGTGAAGGCAGGAGGAGAAGGGGATGACAGAAGATGAGATGATTGGATGGCATCACCAAATCAATGGACATAAGTTTGAGTAAACTCCGGGAGTTGGTGATGGACAGGGAGGCCTGATGTGCTGCAGTCCATGGGGTCACAAAGAGTCGGACACGACTGAGTGACTGAATTGAATTGATGTGTATTTTTATTTCAAGAGGCATATATGTTTGGTTCATATTCTCTCTTTCTTTCTTTCCCATCTTCCTCCCTCCCCCACTCCCATGCCCTACCTAGATTGCTAGATCCCTAATACGTTAGGGATTGCAATATGGCAATATTCCTGTCATTCCTTATTATATGAATTTTCCTCCTTAAAGAGAAACGGATTTTTTTTATCAACTCTCTGATCACCCTGTAAATGGCTATTTCTTTAACACTTTTCAAAAACATTTGGTTTTTTAGAACCCTTCAAAGATGATCAGTGAAATTTAAAAGTATCTACAATTTCATGAACTCAGATATTTGAAGTACTCCAATCCATTGCAGTTGTTACTGTTACTAATTCCAGTTTTAGCCAGGTGAAGCCTCTTCAGGTTGTCTGCTGAGTTTGACATTTTTTCAGTAATCTTTGGTAGTTTTCTGGTGTGATAAAGTGTTCAGGCCCATCTTAAACTCATTTCCTGCTCTAAACTTGGAATTAGCCACTCCTCCAATAGCCTGAATTCATTTTGTTGGAACTGTCAACACTATTTGTTATTGATGGAATGATTCACAGTAAAATTACTGTATTTTAAAGTCACTTGAAATACTTCCTCTATATGGTTTTTCCACATTGTTAGTATATACAGTTAGACTTTCAAATTTCACTTTGCTTTTTAGAGATTGCTTTTGAAATTCTTTTTATGTGTAAGATGTTTATACCAGTACAAAATTAGATCCGCAGAGCAAAGTAGTTTCGATGTGCCTAGTTCTCATACCTGTTCTCTTTTACCCCATTTTCTCCATTCCTTGTAGATCATTTTAAAAAATTTCTAAATATCCTTACATTTAAAAGAACAAGCAAATGTTTCTATATTTATAACTCTTACCCTCCCTTTCTTGGATGAATGATAGCTATACATATTTTTCTTTCTTGGTATGTAATTGAATTAAAAAAATAATCTGGGTACATATGCTAATACAAAAAAATTTGTTCAAAATGCACAGAATTGGCATTTTCTAATATATTGATGGATTCGATCAGCTTGCATAATTAGATATTCAGCTGTCTTATTCTTTAGTAGCTTTAAAACTTGCTTTGATCAGTTATTTTTAAGGGAATACTTTTCCTTTTTGCATGTCATTTATATGTACATAATACATATATACACACACATACATATTTGTTTAGAATGAAACTAATATATATATAAATTAAAAATAGACATTTATCTGTCAAATGGAAACATAAGGAAAGTAATTTTCTTTTTGATAAAGATTAAAAGTTTATTTAAAAACTTTACTGTTTTTTAAATTATTTATTATTAAGGCACAAAGATATTGTGTGTAGTTAGAAAAATATTGCTTCTAAAAGGCACCTTTGGTTAACTTATTTCAGCTTTGTGTATCTTCTGGGCCTTTTATCAGAAATTCAGGAAACCTTGTTAATGTGGTTTTGCAGTTGGAGGCTTTGAGTCTGCTAGAAGCCTGTCAGGACTGTTCTTTGCTATACTGCTCCATCCACATTTTAAATACTTTTATTATTCTTTCTGTATAAGGGAAAGCATTCAGTAAATACAGTCTTTTGTTTTTTCAATACTGTAGTTTCTTTTAGACTCTAATTCCAGTGATTCCCAATGTATGGGCTGTGGGGGTGGGGAGAGGTTCTGCAGCCTAGCTTAGTTTGTATTCTGAATAAGCAAATGCCTATGAATGTACCTGTTATTTATTCAAACTGCGTATATAGTTATTTTGTAATTGATGGAATCGTGTTTAAAAAACACTGAATTAATTGTATCATTTTTTGTTATCTTGTGTTTTCTTTGTCATTGGATGCTAGGTGTAATAATTATATAACAGTATGTGACCTTTTATAACTACTGCTCTAATAAAAAATTAAAGGGTTTGTTAAAGTAGTTACCTACATATGTGTACATAATTAATTTTTGAAAATATGTAAAAGTTGAACTGTAGACCTCCATTTAAGGGAGAGAGTTCTGTTACTAGAGAACTAAGTACATGGGGCTGGTGTATATGTGTGTATATAACACATATATACATATATATACATATTCTGGGCACCCCTGGTTGGGGGTGGGAGGAGAAAGTCCACAGGTACCCAGTGGCCATAATCTTTGCCAGCTTGGCAGTTGGCTGTCTTAGAGACAAGGCCCTCTGTCCTTCCTGGCCCAGCAGCTGGATTAAAAACATGCACCATATCACGCTGGTGTTTAATCATCCCTACACGTATATACTAGCTGTGAGTGGAAGAGGGTCTTTATTTACACGTCCCCAGAGTATCAGAAGAGGGGTTTGGGACCAACTTAGCTAAATGTACTGATGGTCCCTGTGTGACAGCCTCTCAGTGCTGCCTCCCTGAATGGGAAGTCGTGATGTAGGCTGGTGTAGGGTATGTTGAAACCTTTTTTTCAAACTTTTCCTTTTTTATTTTTTTTCCTGAGATTGGGGCCTTGGTGTGGGTTATGCTGGTAGGAATGTGTAACTCTGCATACAGTCCTAAGGTGGGAGTGAGGAGGAGGACTTCAGTTAAGGGTCCTTTTCTTTTTCACTTTCCCTTTCCGTTTTTCCTCCCTTTTGCCCTCCTCCCTTCTCTTTCTGTTGCTTCCCTCATTTCACTTCTCTCGTTAGTAAATGAATTAATTAGTTCCATATTTCCTGAGCAGCTTCTTTGTAGCAGGCCTTGGTTAAATTACTGTATATTGTTGAATGAGCCAAAGTTCAGTGTCAGGAGCTCATTCTATTGCAATTACTTACAGATGGAATAAGGTGGAAGGAAAACAGTCTATAGTTTAAATACGGCCATTCTTCTTGTGGGTACTTGTTTTTGTTGTTGAGCTCCTGTATGTAGTTTCTGTGACCCAGGTTGGCACTGAAGTAGTATCAGCCTTATGAGTCTCAGCCCTGTCTGGCTGGCTGCCCTATGCCATGTAATGTGTTGAGACATACCAGGTGAATATAACTGAGACTGGCTGACTCACTCTATCGAAACTCTTCAGTTCAGTTCAGTCACTCAGACGTGTCCAACTCTGGTGTGACCCCATGGACTGCATCACGCCAGGCTTCCCTGTCCATCACCAACTCCCATAGCTTACTCAAACTCATGTCCATTGAGTCGGTGATGCCATCCAACCATCTCATCCTCTGTCATCCCCTTCTCTTCCTGTCTTCAGTCTTTCCCAGCATCAGGGTCTTTAACAGTGAGTCAGTTCTTCACATCAGATGGTCAAAGGATTGGAGCTTCAGCTTCAGCATCAGTCCTTCCAATGAATATCCAGTACTGATTTTCTTTAATATGGACTGGTTGGATCTCCTTGCAGTCCAAGGGAATCTCAAGAGTCTGCTCCAACACCACAGTTCAAAAGCATCAATCTTCGGCACTCAGCTTTCTTTACAGTCCAGCTCTCACATCCATACATGACTACTGGAACCACAGCTTTAACTAGACGGACCTTTGTTGGCAAAGTAACGTCTCTGCTTTTTAATATGCTATCTAGGTTGGTCATAACTTTCCTTCCAAGGAGAAATCATCTTTTAATTTCATGGCTGCAATCACCATCTGCAGTGATTTTGGAGCCCAAAAACATAAAGTCTGTCACTATTTCATTGTTTCCCCGTCTATATGCCATGAAGTAATGGGACCGGATGCCATGATCTTAGTTTTCTGAATGTTGAGCTTTAAGCCAACTTTTTCACACTCCTCTTTGACTTTCATCAAAAGGCTCTTTAGTTCTTCTTTGCTTTCTGCCATAAGGGTGGTGTCATCTGTATATCTGAGGTTATTGATATTTCTTCCAGCAATCTTGATTCCAGCTTGTGCTTCCTCCAGCCCAGCGTTTCTCATGATGTACTTTGCATATAAGTTAAATAAGCAGGCTGACAGTATACAGCCTTGATGTACTCCTTTCCTGATTTGGAACCAGTCTGTTGTTCCATGTCCAGTTCTAACTGTTGCTTCTTGACCTGCATACAGGTTTCTCAGGAGATAGGTCAGATGGTCTGGTATTCCCATCTCTTGAAGAATTTTCCACAGTTTGTTGTAATCCACAGAGTCAAAGGTTTTGACATAGTTAATAAAGCAGAAGTAGATGGTTTTCTGGAACTCTCTTGCTTTTTCGATGATCCAACAGATTTTGGCAATTTGATATCTGGTTCCTTAGGAGAGTCCAAAGTCCATTCTCTGGAAACTCTGACAGTCTGTTCTTCCTGTGATTGAAAATAGCTGTTTCCACTTAGCCCCACTCTCCACATGTAACCAGGAGAGTTTACGCCTGGCTCTACATCAAAGTTACCTAATCAGCGTGCCTTCGATGGACTTGACTTGAGAGATGGTTTCACAGCTCAGCTCCTTGATTGTGCTAGTGTGAATTCTGAATCAGAGAGGTTAGTGATTTTGCAGAGGTTACACAAAACTTTAGTGGCAAACTGGAACCTGTAATTTCTGATTCTGTTTTTAGTACTGTATTATGCTACCTTTCCTATCATAGAAGTCTGTGATGAGGATCAAATGAGATAAATGGTAGTATGAGTTAATAGACATGAAATACTACAATGTAAGTTACTTCCGTATGCTTTCTACTGTCAGGAGGCATATAAGACTTTTTACATTGTCACTTCTTGATTCTTAAGCATCTTGGCAGCAGGGGTCATTTTTTATGTCTTTGTGTGTCTCTCTGCCCAAGGCCAAACTGATATGTATAACTGATGTATGCATGCTAGTAAACTGATACCCTTGAAACCAAAATTATATCCATTATTTATATAAGGAATATGTGGATGAACTGATTGTCTAATAAAACTTATACTTTATATTTAGGTACTTTATACTCAAATCAGGAATTTATTGCATTCATTTCAAGTAGTTTTCTGACTGTAATTTCTTGGGAGGCATATTAAGCTGATTAATTAAACAAAAGAAACCGGTCACTTATGATTTTAATTTTTTTTTTCTTCCTGTGACTTTTAACTTCAGGCAGTTGTCAACTGAAAAATTTAAGGTTCCTTAGGAGTCAGGATTTGAATAGAATCAAATCCCACTCTTACTCTTAATAGCTGTGTGACCTTGGACCATTTTTTAAAAATCTCTGTACTTTAGTTTCTCTGTTGTTAAACTAGAAATAATAATAGTGATTAAGCTAAAATTGACCACTAGACTAGTGGTCCCCAACCTTTTTGGCACCAGGGACCCATTTCATGGATTATGATTTTTCATGGACCAGGGAGAAGGGGGATGGGTTTGGGATGATTCAAGTGCGTTACCTCTATTGTGTATTTTTATTATTGCTACATTAGCTCCACCTCAGATTATTAGGCATTAGATCCCAGAGGTTAGGGATGCCTGCGCTAGAGCATAGACTCATTTACTACCCAGAAAAACCACACGACATAGATGAAGAAATGAAGGCATGGAGTGGGTACACAGTTAATAAATAATGAAAGTTAGATTTTTATTCAGTTTAACTCCAGAGTTCATGTTTTTTGAGCACTGTGCTATATTACCTTCTTGATTACTTCTTAAGTTGTTCTGAGGAGGACATGAAGTACGTAAGTAGAATGCTTGGTACAATTTTGTTTTTCAGAGGTTCTGGAATTGTGAGTAAGGTTTTTGTTCTGAGGAGGACGTGACGTACGTAAGTAGAATGCTTGGTACAATTTTGTTTTTCAGAGGTTCTGGAATTGTGAGTGAGGTTTTGTGGACTTAGGGATTAATTTCGGTAGCATTATAAATATATAATTGTTCTTAGTTCTGAACAGTTCTGGTAAATTATTAGAAGTGAAGCTATCACAAACCCCATCCCAGACATAATGGACCAGAATTTGCATTTTAAGAACCTGCATTTTAGATCCTTAAAGTTTGAGAAGTACTGCAGGAGATGATCTTGGAGGTTTCTTCCATCTCACAGTTGGTGTGTTGATTATCTTAGGGAAGCAGACATATGGATATTTCAGTGTTGTTATTGTGTTTGGAGAAGAAAATAGTAATTTTAATGAAAAGTATTATTTTAATAAAAATCACGTTACGTGGATTTATTTCTGTTCTTTGGCTTCCATTCTGAATTTGTAAAAAATTTCTGATGTAGTACAGAACTGTCCTAAATTGTATCATCCTGTGTCATGTAAGAAAATAATCAGAACTCAAAAAATTTTGAATGGTTTTAGATGAAATATTTTTCTTAATCTCGCTGGATAGTAAGATTATAATGTTAGCCAAACATATAAATGGGAACCCTAAATATATCATAAAACTTCCTTGAAAAAAAAAACTTCCTTAATTTTGGACAGTTCTCTATACTCATGTGTCATTGAATCATATAATATTTGAAGTTAAATATTATAAGATTAACCACAAAACATGTGCACTTGACTTACTTGATTTGAAATGTTTAATTTTATTAGTCCCTGGAATATAGAAACTTCTCTCAAACTTAATTGAGGGAAGGGTCTTCTGTAGATTTTTTTTTCATGTGACAGTAATGTCTGTTTTGTTTACTGTTAACTCACTAGCGTTTGGCACATTGTAGGTATTCACAAATGTTTGTCAAATGAATGAATTAAGAGTTTGTCTTTTGATGACTTTTGCTAACCATTTTCCAATAAGTAGGAAGAGACTTGTAAGATTCTGAAAATTTGAGTTTTTAGACAGTTGAGCATCTCTTCGTGTTAAATAATTGAGTTAATAATCTTTCCCAGATTATATAATTATGTTTCTTTTTTGAAAATCTCTTTAATTTTTAAACTTCTTGAATTGATATTCAAACAGATGGAAAACATGTTTATACTGTTTAAAGCAAATGCCTCGTTAAAAACCAGAATATTTGAGTACTGTTTGAGAAGCCCCTTGCGTATTATCCTCCAGTTGCCTGCTGCCTTCCTTCCTTCATCTCCAGAGATAGCCATTTTGCTTGGTTTCATTTTTAAAACCTCTGAATAGTAAGTTGTTAACTTACTTAAGTTGTGAGTTGTTAATTGGTAAGTTGTTTAGCTTTGAAAACTGGCTAGCAAGCATAAATATAACTTTGTAAAGAAGGAGTAGTATTGCTAATATTGGGTCAAATCTCATTGAAGAAGGTAGATTGGATAAATTATCTGGCTCATGGTCTGGTTTGGCTTTCCTGAGAGTTCATAAAAATTCTTTTCAGGAAAGTCAGTGCAAAGTGACTTATTTGAGTGGATCTGGGTTGAAATAGCATCTTTTTCTTGTAGTTGGCCATCTCGCAGTGCTGTAGTATGGATCAGGTAACTGGGTGTTCTGCGGAAGTGTTGTCAGAGGAACTGAAACGCTCTGTACTTCTAAGCCACCATGGTCTACTTTTAGCTCTTACGTAGAAGTCAGGGGAGGCACAGCCTGGTTCCCCAAACATGGAGTCTTGTAGCCTAGGTCTTACCTGAAGCAGGATGAAGTAGTGGTAGGTCCAGTGGGGCTGTTGGCTGTTGGCCCTGCTTGTGGCGTATCTGCAGTCCCTTCCCTCCGCCCCCAGCTTTCACCTGCTCTTTACTCATGGAAGTCATCAGGCAAATTTTTTACTCTCAAGGGACTTCGAATCTTCTACCATGGGATCTTCTTCTCCATGGGATTTCTCCCTCAATTTCCTAGCCTTTGGCCTCAGCAGCAAACCGAGACCACATCACTGTTCCGTATTCAAGCAGGCCAGCATCGTGAAGGTGCTATGAGGCATCTGGGACTTCAGAACCATCGGATCAACCTGTTGTCTCATGACTGTTAGGGATATTGTTGCTCAGGAGCTGCTGTGTAAGTTCAAGCAGAATTGATCTGGTCTGCTTACCATCTAGAGTTTCTTTTTTTCAAATGGAGGGTTATTTCCTAAGACTGTCCTCTCCTTCTCCAAAGACTTCTCAGAGCTGGAGGCATGCTGTCACCCTTGCTCACGTAGCTGGTGAACTACTTCGTATCCTCTAGAGATCTCACCCCGTCTTCAGGCTGCACACCCACCCCTCTGGGAGTGAGCTTTGGGACGTGTGGGCAGGGATATGCGACAATGATGGGATTGTGGTTATTGATAGTCTCTTGGAGTACATCAGTCAGAGGAAGAAAGAAGTTCAGAAGATGCTGGTGGGAGCTCCGTCTGTTTCCATTCCCATGCATTTTATCTATGGGCCATTGGATCCAGTGAATCTCCAGGGTTTTTGGAGCTGTATAGGAAAACACTGCTGTGGTCCACAATGTCGATTCTGGATGACCACATCAGCCACTGTCCACAGCTAGAGGATCCATGGTCTTCTTGAATGCATATATGGGCTTAATTAACTCATTTTGAGCTGGACAGAGTAGCTTCCATATATTACCTCCCCTGTTCCTTATGCTGTGCTTGCGTCAGTCGTATCTGACTCTTTGCAGCCCTATGTTCTGTAGCCCTCCCGGTTCCTCTGTCTGTGCGATTTTCCAGGCAAGAATACTGGAGTGGATTGCCGTTTCCTCCTCCAGAGGATCTTCCTGACCCAGGGATCGAACCTGTTTCTCTTTTGACTCTTGCTTTGGCAGGTGTGTTCTTTACTACTAGTGTTACCTGAGAATCCCTCTTCCTTATCTGTTGTGTATTCCAGTTAGGAAGAAATGCTCAAAAGAGGTCCTGGCCACCAAACACTTCTCCTACAGAAGTCCACCTGACTCACACTGGTGAACAGCATATAGTAAAAAGCCAGCAGAAGCTCTTAAGGGTGACCTGATAGTCCACTTTCCATTCCTTTGACATCTGATCAAGTTGGACTTGCCTTTGTCTTTGAGTTATTAGAAAGTTCTGATGGACACTACTGCTCACTGATGCAGAAAATTTGGCATTCTTTTGCCTAAGTGTCTTTGGAACACTTCTGTGGACTCTTCTGGTCCTGATTGAAATCATCTAAAGGTGCTGCCTTTACCACCCTTGAATGGCTTTGAGTTTTCTAAGCGACACAGCTTCAAGTGAAGGAGTCTCCTTCATCATAACTTTGGTTTTGGTTTCATTAGCTGCTTCTATCTGTAGACATTTTGTTAGACTTTGGTTTAAATAATGCAGTATTCTAAGTATACTTTAAGACTATGACTTACCTACATGGATTATGTTTTTATATTCTGTAAGGACACTAAACCAGCAGACACTTACCTAGCAGAGTAGTTTAACCTTATTAAGTGTGTTTCATTTCAGAATAAATTGAACTAAATCCAAGCTATTTATAGAATTTACTAAAATCATAGGATATTAAAGACAGTAGCCTCTGTGCCAGAGATTTACTGTTACTTGCTGTTAAAACTGGTCTTTCCAGCTACTAACGGTGGGGCTCTTCATACCTCAGTGTGTGGAGGCGGGTCCCTCCTGAGCTGGAGTGGAGAGGGTGGGATCTTGTACAGCCCACGTCACCAGGCTGAATGTTTACTGACGGCTTAACCTTCTCGTTGGTTGTCCCAGAGAGGGTTCCTCGTGTAGCTTAGCAGTTCCTGTACTTTACAGACAGGAAAGTTTCAGAAACTTGAAGAACAAAGTCTGAAAGGCCATTTAGCAAATGGTGCTAAATACTTTTTTTTAAAGCCACAGTTTCATTGTTTTGGTTAAAATAGGATTATTAGCTAGTGATTAAAAATTGTTTATTAGCAACTTCAAGTATAACAACTGGAATAAGTATTTATTTTCTATATATAAAAATGAATTTTGACAGAAAAAAAAAGAGGTCAGGGAAGACCCACTTCTATAGGTGCAGTAGTATCCCCAGCTGATTCAAGGAGCTGATCAGGAAGGCAGAGTAGAAACTTCATCAACAGGCATTGCCGTCTGGTTAAAAAGACGAGTGGCCAGGGTGAGGGAAAAAGATAATAAAAGTATGAATGAAGTAGAGTTGTGTAGGCCTTAAAGTAGAAGAAAAAATAAAAAAGCCCTTTACTGAGGGATATAAAAGAAGATATGGATAAATGGAAAAGTACTATTTGGGGATAGGAAGACTAGTATAAATTCTCCTTAAATCTTATCCAAGATTCTGTTCATGTGTTAGTTGATCATTGAAAGCTTCTTAGACCAGTCATAATTGCTTTATTTTCCTCCATAGCCTTCATCCTCATCTGATACTAATTTTGTTGTTGTTTAGTCATTGAGTTGTGTCTGACTCTTTGCAACCCTATGGACTGCAGTTAACCAGGCTTCCCTGTCCATCACCAACTCCAGCAGCTTGCTCAAACTCATGTCCATTGAGTCAGTGATGCCATCCAACCATCTCATCCTCTGTCGCCCCCTTTTCCTCCTGCCCTCAATCTTTCCCAGCATTGGGGTCTTTTCCTGCAAATCAGCTCTTTGCATCAGGTGACCAAGGTATTGGAGCTTCAGCATCAGTCCTTTCAATGAATATTCAGGGTTGATTTCCTTTAGGGTTGACTGGGTTAATCTCCTTGAATTCCAAAGGACTCTCAGGAGTCTTCTCCAGCACCAGAATTTGAAAATATCAATTCTTTGGCCCTTAGCCTTCTTTATATTTCAACTCTCATTTGTACACTACTGGAAAAACCACAGCTTTGACTATATAGACCTTTGTCAGCCAAGTGATGTCTCTGCTTTTTAATACGCTGTCTAGGTTTGTCATCGCTTTCCTTCCAGGGAGCAAGCGTCTTTTAATTCCATGGCTGCAGTCACTGTCTGCAGTGATTTTGGAGCCCAAGAAAATAAAATCTATCACTGTTTCTTCTTTTCCCCCTTCTGTTTGCCATAAAGTGATGGGACCGGATGCCATGATCTTAATTTTTTGAATGTTGAGTTTTAAGCTAGCTTTTTCACTCTCCTCTTTCACTAAATGTATTTATTTCTTTGTCTTTTTTTATTCTGGAATGTAAACTTATGAAGGTATGTAAATTCATGAGTGTGTGCTTGTTGTTCTTCCCTTATTGGAATGTCTTATTCCTTGTGATATCCCCAGCACTTTGAACTTAGAGCACAGAGGAAGCAATCAATGACTGGTGAATGAATAAATAAGTAAAACTTTCTTTCATAATCCATAGTACTTATTGTCTGTTCCATAGTTTTTTGGTCATTAATTTTGTTCAGTTTAGCATATTTTCTATTATTTTCTTTGGTTTCTATTGCTATTTATTGTTTTCTTTTGGTTCAGTGTCTAATTGTTTCATTCCTGTAAGACATTCTTCTCTGTGCTCCTTGATGGCAGGAGTGGGACAAATACATCCTTTGTATACCTCACAGTACAAGGCAAATGGATGTAGGAACTTGTTGAACTGAATACATTTATTTTACTCATAATAAATTGCTAGAATCCAGTTTGCCATCAACAAAATGAATGTTTTTAATAGATAATACAGTGTATTTCTAAACGAAATAGGATTTGTTTATAAAGATGGAGGATTTTTAGAGATGATTTGTTGTACTCATGGTAAATTTTGGTAACTAAGTTGTATAATTATAATTTTACAAATCTCTACACACGATTTGAGCAAAAGAAAAATATGATAATTTTCAGTGAGAGATGGGTTTCTTACCTTGAAATTTTAATTTTTAAAAGTCTCATGCTATAGTTTTAAAAAAGAGTATTCTAAACAAGTAAAGTCTGTACCTTTTATACATGCTATTGCATATATAAATATATAAACATTTTTATTATAAGTACTTTATCACTTCTCATGCAAATATATCATTCAAGAGTTTATGTAACTTTTTCTTTCTCATTTATTTTCCCAGTGGATTTTTAAAAACACTGCTGATATACTGTAAATTTATTTCTACTTATAGATTTGATATATTGTTGGAGATAAATTTCCAGTAATGTATTTTCAAAAGTAAATATTTTTAAAATTACTGAAACAATACTGTGAAATGCTTAAAAGGAAAAAAATATAAACTATGAAAAAGTTTTGTTGGTTCTTTTCTAGTTCCTATGAAAAGTTATTTATTTATTAAAAAGATTTTTTTCCTGCTTTATTTCAGACCAGTCTATCCATATGGGGATGGGGAAGCCTTGGCATTGTCCTTTCTCTAATAACATTTGGACCCTTTGTAATATTTTATTTGGCATTTTATATCCTCTGCTTTGTGGGTGGGTAAGTATTCTCAATGATAATTTTATAGTTATGTCATGTTCAGTTGTTCAGAATGGAAACAGGACTGTGAGACCTCAATAAGAAAAGAAGAATGACCATGAGAAATGGCAGTATGCTTTGTGAATGCTGTTTTTTCTAATTATTTTTACCAAAGTTAAAAATAATAAAATTAAGATACCTATAGAAATAAAAGTATTGATAGTTATGATTTGTACCAGCAGTAGGGGTAGTTATATTCAAAAATAAATTTCAGTTTATGGTGATATAAACTTTTTTGTATAATTTGAGAAGTTAAGAATTTTTAATTCTTTTTGGTGTTCTGTAAAATTTTTAAATACTTTTGTTGAAGTTCTGAAATTTTTTAGATAAGGCGAGATATAGATAGGCTGTGGAAGAACCACTAAAAACTCTGGATTAAACACGAAGGCACATGAAAGGATCTGAAATTCCAAGTTCATTTAATGTCATAAATTGATCTGTTATTCTGTTCCAAATTATTGATCTCACTGAAACTTGCTGCCACAGTAAGGGGACTTCAATGTATATACTAACAAGCATCCCCAAAGCATCTCAGGATCAGCTAATTGAGCATTCCCCAGGTTACTCAGTTACAGTCAATGAGTATTATAATTCCTGAGTCAAAAATCTTTCTTATTTTGGCTCTCATTGTGAAGAACGATGGTCCTTTGTTTAATGTAGCTTTATATAGTTTAATGCCTTATGAATTTCAAAAGCAAAAGCAGGCTTTTGTATATATTAAGTAAAATAATTATTATAGTTTATAAAATAATATAAATAGAAGTATATAAGTAAAATAATATAACTGAAAGTCATCTTAGGTTTAATGTTTTTTTTTCTTATGTAAAGTTAAAAAACATGTTTTTGTTCTTTTGTCTACTTAACATGCAAGTCAGAGGAGAATTAATACATTTTCTTTTGGAAGCTGCCAGGTGTTTTTTTTTATTGGGGACGGTTTTGGCTAGTCAGACTTTAAGTTTTTGAGTTCTGCAATTTACCTGTATACAGTGTTGATAATGTATACATTCTGTTTATAGTCAAAGCTAATCACTTATTTTGTAACGTAAAGAAAACCTTTGGAAAGAAAACCACTGGAAGTTTTGATGTTTTTTCTTTTTGCCTTTTGGATTGTTATTTTAGGATACTTTAAATAAAAATGTGGGTTATTTAATAGCATTCCATTATGTTTGGTCATGCAATTTTCTACAGCACCTGTTTTTTCTTAAACCTCAAGGCTGAAGCTATGAATTAGATTCTAAGATCAGACTGTTCTTAGCTTTCTTTACTACTGTCACACTGTGGGCAAAGGTGCACATTTTATCAGTCTGGTTTATGATAATGTTTTTAGAAATACATTGTTAATGTAATATAAGCATTTTATTGTGTCTAGGTAAAACTGAAATACAAGACCAACTTGATTCTTGGTAATAATGTTTGATACAACACAGATATGTGAAATTTACTTATAATTCTGTGGCCAGCCTTTTAAAAAAGAAATAGAATTGAGGCCATAAGTTGACTTGAGTGTATATGTTTCTCCACCCGTCTCCCTATGCTGAAGAGCAGTGATGGAGCAGATAGCCACAAAAAGCAGAGGACCTTGAAAATCTTCCTTTCAGTAGCTGAGGCTGACTATGTTTAATTTTTCACTGTTCTCTTCTTGTCACTATACTCTTTCAATCATTGTAAGATTACTATTAATCATTATAAAATTAAAATTTAATTTTCTTTTATGGATTTCCTGTCTACTCAGTAGTGCTTCTATTTATTTGGTCAATTTTAAATGTAGGAAATACTGATAGCATTTAATCAACACTTAAAGTAGTTCTAAACCAGTATTTATCTTAGTTTGACTCCATAATTGTTTTAAAAATAGCTTTTTGGGATATATTTATGTTTCTTTTTAAATTCCAGACTTATTTCAAATGCATTATAAATTGGATCATCTTTTTCCTGCATAGCCTTTGTTTATTTTCCTAGTGGCAAGTTACCTCTCTCTGTAATTAGTTAACAGACGTATAGAAATACATCTCATTTGTCTTTATCCTTGGTTATTAGCTTGCCTGCTTAATTAATGAAGGCTTATTATCCTAAAGTTTGAAAATGTTGCCTGAGATTCTCATGAAATAATATTGAATGAAAACTTGTAAAGGCATTATTGTATAAATTCACAAAATGTTTATGGTTTTTTTTAAACTTCAAAACTTAACAAAACCCGTCAATTCCTTGCCTTGCCAAAGTCACAAACTGACCTTTTAGTGCATGATCAGCCATCTATTAAATCAGAAAAATGTGTGTTAAATTGTAGTGAAATTTTGTTTTGTATCTGTAATTAAATTTCTTTCAGGGGTTTTGTCGTTACTCTCCTGTTTGGAAAAACAAACTCAGAAAAGTACCTAGAGCAGTGTGAACATTCATTTCTCCCTCCAACATCAACTGGGATTCCTAAGGTAAGAAGGGTAAAGGCATGTAAAACCTTGAAGTCCTGCTGTGTGTGATTACGTGATAATGTGATTGCCTTTATATGGCTTGGCACATTTCCCTATAGTTCACTAATGCTCACTATAAATTTATGAGAAATCAGGCTTAGAAAATGCATGTTGGATGTTTAAAAGTGAACATGCAAATTTGAGGAAAAGATAAAAATTTGGAATCTTTTCCTGCTGTCTTAACATAGAGTTTTGATGCATCACAGCATCATGTCATTGTCAATTACTGAAATGTCAGTGAATGTACTGTTTTGAATGAAGTAAATGCATAGGAACCAGAGTGGGGAAAATGGGCACTTTTTCTTAAACTCACTTGAAAAGTAGAGCTTGCAGTTAGGCTGTGCTGTTTCTATAATTTGATTAACTCAAGCTCGATTTTATATCTTTCATGTTGCAATTTTTCTTTTTTTTCCAAATATTGTACTATATAAATAAAATTGGAATTCCATACTAGATGTAGGCTTCAGATTCGCATTGCCTTCAGTTGTTATTGTGGGATTGTAATGATTTTTCTTGTATGAAGCGAAGAAAATGGTCTGGAGTCAGTGCCAGTAACTAAATTTTATAATTATTAGCATGTCCATTATATGCTAATAAGACTTTCATATTGATAAGTAAACACAGTTTTTCTAATACTTGGTGTAACCTTTAAAATAATCTCTGAAACCTACCTCTACCCCCTTTAAAACTCCTGTTAATGTGTTTTCTCTGAATTTGCTCACAAATCTTTTTGAGGTAATGAATCTTTTCTTTTTTAATTGAAGTATAGTTGTCTTACAGTGTTGTATTAATTTCTGCGGTACAGCGAAGTGACTCAGTTATACACAGACGTGCATTCTTTTTTTAAATGTTCTTTTCCATTATGGTTTATCCCAGGTTTGATACAGTTCCCTGTGCTATACAGTAGGACCTTGTTGTTTATCCATTCTAAGTGTAATAGTTTGCATCGTCTAACCCAAAACTCCCACTCATTCCCTCTCCTTCCCCTCTTCCCTCTTGGCAACCACAGATCTGTTCTCTGTGTCTATCATTCTGGTTCATAGATAGGTTCATTTGGGCCATATATTAGATTCCACATATAAGTGATACCATATGGTGTATGTCTTTCTCTTTCTGACTTACTTCATTTAGTGTGATAGTCTCTAATCACATCCATGTTGCTGCAGATGGCATTATGTCATTCTTTTTTATGGCTGAGTAGTATTGTTGTATAGAATACTACACACACACACACACACGTATTTAGGATGATAATCTCTAGTCACATCCATGTTGCTGCAAATGTCATTCTTTTTTATGGCTGAGAAGTCTGTACTCCACACACACACACACACACACACACACACCCCTTTTGTTTAGTTGTTGTTGGACATTTAGTTTGTTTCCATGTCTTGGCTATTGTGAATACACACACACACACACACACACACCTTTTGCTTAGCTGTTGATGGACATTTAGTTTGTTTCCATGTCTTGGCTATTGTGAATACACACACACACACAGCCACACACCCCTTTTGCTTAGTTGTTGATGGACATTTAGGTTGTTTCCATGTCTTGGCTATTGTGAATACACACCCCCACACACACCCTTTGCTTAGTTGTTGGTGGACATTTAGTTTGTTTCCATGTCTTGGCTATTGTGAATACACACACACACCCACACACCCCTTTTGCTTAATTGTTGGTGGACATTTAGTTTGTTTCCATGACTTGGCTGTTGTGAATACACACACACACACACACACACCCACCCCTTTTGCTTAGCTGTTGGTGGACATTTAGGTTGTTTCCATGACTAGGCTATTGTGAATACACACACACCCACACACCCCTTTTGTTTAGCTGTTGATGGACATTTAGTTTGTTTCCATGTCTTGGCTATTGTGAATACACACACACACACACACACACCCCTTTTGTTTAGCTGTTGGTGGACATTTAGTTTGTTTCCATGTCTTGGCTATTGTGAATAGTGCCGCTGTGAACGTAGAGGTGCATGCATCTTCTTGAATTGCAGTTTTGTCCAGGTATATGCCCAGGGATGGGATTGCTGGATCATATGGTAGCTCTAATTTTAGTTTTCTGAGGAACCTCCATACTGTTTTCCATAGTGGCAACATCAACTTACATTCCTACTAACAGTGTAGGAGGGTTCCCCTTTCCCCACACCCTCTCCA
This sequence comes from Cervus canadensis, assembly GCF_019320065.1. Lineage (NCBI taxonomy): Eukaryota > Metazoa > Chordata > Mammalia > Artiodactyla > Cervidae > Cervus > Cervus canadensis. Next base: position 24,561,691 of record NC_057388.1, on the reverse strand, counting down.
GGATATGTTATTTGTAGACTTCAGTGATGGTCATTCTGACCGGTTTAAGGTGGGTGGTACCTCATTGTAGTTTTTATTTGCATTTCTTTGATAATTAGTGATGTTGAGCATCCTTTCATGTGCCTACTGGCCATTTGTATGTCTTCTTGAAGAAATGTCTATTAAGGTCTTCTGTCCATTTTTCATTTGGATTGTTTGATTTTTTTGCCTTTTCTTTTTGAATCATTTCTTAGCCATCCATAGTTTCTATTCATTTGAATGGTACATAGAGAGGATGATGCAAAATATTTTAAGAATTGTGATTTTAAACAGCAATAAATAAAAAAAAGTAAACAGCAATAAATCATAATCAAAATTGGTTAAATCTTTATGATCTATTTTTTGGTATATGGTACAAATAGTGATTTTGATTTGCTTTTTCTAAAATGATTTATAAGTATATTTTATGAAAAAATCTTAGAGGTTGCATGGGATAACTTGAAACATATGTTTTTAATATGCATTTGTGCCTTGTAAAAAATTTTTTTATCTGTTTATGACTCTGCTGGCTCTTTGTGCTGCGTAGGCTTTTCTCTAGTTGTGGCACGTGGGGGCTGCTTCCTGGTTGTTGTGTGCGGGCTTCTCAGTGTCCAGCTTCTCTCGTTGCACAGCCCGTGTGCTCTGGAGTGCTTGAGCTTCAGTAATTGCCGCGTTTTGTCTCGGTGGTTGCGGCTCTCCGGCTCCAGAGCACAGGCTCAGCAGTTACGGCGCACGGGCTTAGCTGCTCTGCATCGTGTGGAATCCTCCCAGATCAGGGATCAAATCTGTGTCTCCTGCATTGGCAGTGGTATTCTTTACCACTGAGCCACCAGGGAAGCCCTGGTTTGTATTAATTAAAGAGTATCCTACTACTTTTTACCATATTTCCAGGTCACTGATCTTTCTGAAAACTACGGACAAAAAGAAATTAATTTTTTAGTTGCTGAGAACCATCCCTCAGTAAAAATTAATTAAAATATGTTAATTTGGCAGCTGGTATACTCCTTTGGGCTGGGAGGGAGGAGGAGGAAATGGGGGTGTGTTTAATAAAGACCATTATTAATTTGCTCACCTGAAAAACTCATTTATGGTTTTAAATTTTCATTGAAATATGACAACAGTATACCTGATATTTTCAGTTTCTCACATTCTAAATAATGTTTGCTGATTATTGTTTCTGAGGATATCTAGTTTTGTTAATTTGAGACAGTGTTTGCTTGATACCTGAGTCTCAAGAAATAAGGTTATTTATTAGCTTGAAGATAATGACAGGGATGTTACAATGAATATTTAGTTAGAAATAAACTCTAGAGATTTTGAATCAAGAAACTATGCAGTAAAACATTATGATTTACTTTCAGTGCTTAGAAGAAATGAAACGGGAAGCCAGAACTATAAAGATTGATAGAAGATTGACAGGTGCCAATATAATTGATGAACCTCTCCAGCAAGTGAGTTTCAGTATGTGGTATTTGAATTCCATATATTGTGTGCTGGGTGCATTTCTCTTGAAATACTAAGAAATAATTTTGCTGTTTATGTAATATGCTGGAAATTGGTTATAATGCTGTTCTTGGATTCTCTATGTAAACTTGCTGCCTTATTTATGAGCTTATTTATATGTGTTTGCTTTATATTAAAGCCTTTTGGTTGAATTTGCATTGAGAAAAAAAAATTTTACTGACATCTGATAGTGTTCCTAATTAAGAGTTAAAATGTTGCTCTTCAAAAATTTTTGCTCTTCAGCTGATGACTAAGCTAGTGGTTTGATAAGTCAGACGTTTTTCCTACTAATTTTGTTACTTTTTAAAATGGATATTACTGGCTTCATTCAAAAATATTTTAAGAATTGTAATTATTCTCTCCCAAAATATTTTCATTGATGTTCAGTTATATGACTATTGCAAATAATGTGTACCTTAAAATTATAAATATCATTTTATAGATAAACCCTTATTTAGTTTATCTGATTTGCAGAAAAATTACACATTACATTGTATTATTTGCCATTTAATGGGTAACAATGCTGTTGGCACTATCACTGGTATTAGAATTAAGTGAATTATGTCATTTTTGTCATTTGACTGCAGTGAATCTGATTATACTCTCAAAACGTTTTTTTCAAGATTATTAGGATCTCTTGATGTTATTTTGCATCTCATTCCATCAAACTAAGTAAAACTTTTCATTGTATTTTAACATTGGAAATTAATGTTTCTGCAAGCTCCATCTTTAACCTGAATTTGGGCAGGACTTCACCATTGATAATTCTTTAATTAAAAAAAAAGTTGGTCAGTGGATGAATTGGGCTACCAAAATAACTTAAAATTTTTTGAAATGCTTTTTAGCATATTGATGCTCTTGTAATGAAGACAGTTATTTACTACCACAATTTATTAGGTAGAGAATAAATGAAAATTTCAAATAATCCTTTTAGGTTTTAGTTTGCCACTGTTACTTTTTAAATCCTTAAACACTGTATTTTTTTCCTGTATTTTTGTTTTAGGTTATCCAGTTTTCCTTGAGGGATTATGTCCAGTATTGGTATTATACACTAAGTGATGATGAATCTTTTCTTCTTGAAATTAGGCAGACTCTTCAGAATGCACTCATTCAGTTTGCTACTAGGTAAGGTCACTGCATTGTATTTATGCAGGAAAATTTAAATATTGTTTGTATCAATAGGGAAAATACCTTTTAAATGGAAGGAGAAAATTGGTTACCCCAAGGTAAGTAGAGCAGTAGATTGTTATTGTGGGATAACTCTTAGTTTATGAAACTAGAGCCCTGAAAAACCTTTACTGTTTTACAACTGCAGAATGTTTATCTCGACTAATCCCTGTTTTCTAAGTCTGTATGTCAGTTTCTTCCTCAGGACCCAATTGTCCAATCATGTGACAGTTCAGAGTCTTTCATCCCATTTATTGATAATACTTTTCCCCCTCTTACCCAGATACTCCTTTTTTTTTTTAATTGCAATATCATTCTTTATATTGTTCTGGAAATAAGATTTAGTATAGTTAAACTCAAAGTAAATACTGAGCCAGGGTGGCAGGGCCAGACTGTTGGAACATGATTCAGAAATCTGGCGGTGAAAGACACTCTTGAACATGATTAGGAGGCGTCTCATTGTCATAAAATAGTAAGGCAGGATCAGGTCCTGTACCTTAGACATTAAGGAGCTTGTCTCAGGTTGGTGTAAGGAATGATTTGTGTTCTGATGCCAACCGACCACTAGAAACGTCAGAGGGTTTTTGTTATTGTTGGCATTTTTAATATTAATATGTATATAAATAATACATGAAATATATAAATATGTGCAAATACAGATGCAGTGTATGTGGGGGGTGTGTGTGTATATATATTTGTATGTCTGTGTGTGTGGTAAAAGTAAATGTGAACACATAAACAGGATGGATCTCAATATTTTAGAGTCGTTTCCTCTGGAGTAACAGAGGGAATATTTGTTTGAACCCCATGCAGTTTACATTTGTCTTCTATGGAATAACTAGAGTCTCTTTGACAGTTACCTGGCCACAGAGTAGTATAGGACTAGCTGCTGGCAACACAAATAAGCTAGCTTGTTCCTTCTTATTGGTCACACCTTAGCATGGTTCCTGCCAATCTCCTACTCAAGCAGGGCTTTAGTAGTAAACAAAGCACTAACAAAAAAATCCCAGAGTTACTGCGTTTCCACCCTCTTGAATAAGTCTTTCTTTGGCTTTGATTGAGAACCCATGCCCCATAGGTGCTGTTCTGACTAGACTGTATGAAATGAGTGGGAGCAAGAGACGAAATGGCTAGAGCAAATTTAGGAGCCACTGATCCACATCTGGAGATACAACTTTAGATGCCCACAGACTTGCAGGGAAGAGGTGCAGAGGGATGGAGTGGCAGGGCTCATGTCCTGGGGAAAGCAAGGTGTCCTTGTTTGGCTTCACTTAATCGGCCTTGCCCTGGGCAGCCACAGCCTCTGTGATGCCACACATGGGCTCTTCATTTCCCAGGAACTGCATGGGCTTGATGGGCTGCAAGTTCTTGTCCAGTGGGAATACCAGGAGGCAGGTGCAGCTCCACGATAGCCTCTTCAGAGAGCCCCTCCAGAGGGCTGACCATGCCCTGAAGCCTGATGCTAAGGGATGTATTCACTACCCTCTCCCCCTCCTCCCTCTGGGGAACTATTTTTTCATTCCAAAGGGGCAGTACTCTGGCAGTAGTGTCCTTCAGACTTTCACAGGAGGGTAGCTGATGGTTATTGAGGTCTGCATACCTGCAGTCTTACTAACGGGTGTTGCTGTTGAAGGGATGGTCAGGCTACACTGAGATGATAGAACATCACAGCACCTCCAGATCTTTACTTGGCTTCATCCTGCTTGGCAGCAACATCTGCCTTGTTGAGGCTAAGTCTGCACTACTGGCAGCCACAGTAGTGGCATCCAGTGTTGTCCAGAGAGTCCCCGTTGCTTGCTTCTGCACGTGGTGAAGCAGATGCCACGCTCGTAACCAGTATCTTGCAGCACCTGCCTGTTGTGCTTCACCTCCTGACGCCCACAGTGCTCATGTTGGCTTCTCACCAGCCAGTGAAGCCGTCCTCCAGGTCCGTGTACCCTTCCTGTGTGGGATCAGCACCACCTTGTAGCCGTCCGCGGCGGTGGTTCTGGGGGCAGTGTAGACCGGGGCTCCCTGAGGTTCCCGTTACCCGTGATAGTCTGCTTTATTCAGTGCTGTGAGAAGAGCTGAGTGCCACTGCCCGCTTATCTTAGGCGCACACATAATGGAGTCCTCTTCGAAGAACTCAGAGGAGCAGTCGGTGGAGAATATTCAGTTTATTTATTTACTTTCAGAAGAGAAGTATATTTGCATGAGATTCCTTTAAGAAACTTTTCTGAGATATACTAAAATTCTCAGTTTACAAACGCCCCCTTATATACTGCCTAAATATTTTGGTCTGTATCCTTGTATTTAAACGACTTGATTTTTAGAGAGGCCATTTCATTTGCAGAAATTATTTACGTTTGAAAGAAAGGATTTTATCTTTGGGTAAGTTTGCTATCTTCTTCTCTTTTTTTTTAATAAAAGATTTTTCTACCCAGTACATGCAGTGATTTTCCTACAAGCCTGTGGCCTCAAGGCAGGAGGCTACATTGCTGTGTCACAAGTAGGTTCTCAAGTCTGAAGGTGTTATTCTCGAGCCAGCCCGTCTTCTTCCCCACTTAGGTTCTTGAAATGCACTTTTGTGCTTCTGAGAGTCTTGGAGAGTAGGGCTTTGCCCTAGGGCTCTTATTTTGTTTCTGTTTCTGTCTGAATAGATATTTCCAGCTCATGCTGCCCTGTCAAGACTTTTCTTTTATAATTAAGTTGATCTTAAGGTTTAGAGTGGGAGATGAATTCCTCTGCCTCCGGTCACTGAGGCAGGCTGCAGTAGGTTTCATAGTTTGAATTTTAACCTTAGATAGATTGGAGCCCCTTCTCTTTTATGATTAATAGCAAGCATTTGGAAAGTAGCCAACCATAATTATGAGTGTAGACTCACTGTGGAATATAGAAAATATACTAACATATAATCAAAGAAGTCAGAAATTGGATTTTATGTCCTTTACTTCATATATGTAACATTATTGCATGTTAGGTATTGTTTAAGATCATTATTCTGAATCTGTTGGTCACTGCTTTTTATAGTAACACCTTTCTAATGACTTTTTTCCCCTTCTCTGCAAAGATGGGAATAAGAAGAGTTCATTATTCTTTTGTGTGACTGCTTGAGATTATATTAAAATATAAAAAATATTAGACCTAGAAAGAATTTTGAACTAGTAATTGGAAGACTTGAGGGAGTTTGTATCTTCTTCTCTCATTTAGCTGTGGGACTGTGAGCAAGTATTCTAAATTTTTTGGATTTTGGTTTTTCTCATGTATGAAATAAGCATAATAAATACCTGTCCTATACTGCATTCCTCACAGGGTTTTGGTCTGGAGCAAATTCATGTGTTCTGTTAACTCATATTTTGTGTCTACTTTGCCTCAGCCAGATGCTGCGGATACAGCAGTGAATGAAGCAAAAATCCCTGGTCGGTAGAGTGTAATGGAAATAGTTCATGTGAAAATGGTTTTGTTTTTTTTTTTTTTTGAAAATGTTTTTAAAATTGTGAAGAAATTTAGAAATTTAAGTTTTTATGTCACCCATCATCCATAATTTCACAGATGAGGAAGCTAAATTCCAGAAAGATTAAACAGTTAGTCCAAGATTATCTGTTCACTTGGGGGCAGCGTAAGAATTAGAATCGTTCTTAACAGTCACTATTCTGTCCCCCAGTCCCTACCAGGTATATTGTGATCTAGATGATTCATCTTCATTTCTCCCACCTTTCTGTCATATCACTGCAGTGCTTTGCCTGGTCTTTGATCTTCTAACTACTTTTTCTTTAAACTTCCTGTCATAGTTTTTTTTCCCGCTTCTCCAGCATTCTATTATTGTTCAGTTGCTCAGTCATATCCAACTCTTTTGCGACCCCATGGACTGTAGCCCACCAGGCCCCTCTGTCCATGGGACTCTCCAGGCAAGAATACTGGAATGGGTTGCCATTTCCTTCTCTACTAACATTCTGTGCTTTCAAGCTAAATGTTGGGTGACTATAGGAAGAACCAAATTTCTTCCATCCTAGACTGATCTGAATTATGCCTTTGCTTGGTTGTTGGCCTTAAGTTATGGGGCAAATTAATCAGCCTCTCGAGCTTTCGTTTCCTTATTCATAAAAAGCTGATAATGTTTCTTTTGAGACTGCTTTCAGGCTAAAAAGGATACGATATAAAGTCTGTAGCATACAGTGAGGCTCAGTTAATGTTTGTGCCTTCTCAATGAATGACTTTATTTTTGTCTTTCATTGGATTTTTCTAGTAAAGCCATACTAAAATATATGTCTTCACAGGGGCTCCTTGAGTATTTCCAATGAGAGTATCAAGAAAATTAAGTGCTTATAATCATTACTTGAATACTTCTTAAATTCTTATTCTTGTCAGCTATGCACTGTGAAGCATACATTATATCTCTTCTCTCTTTCAAATTTCAATCTTGTATAGAGTTTTTAACCAGAGTCCCACGAAGCCCCAAAATTTTCTGTGCTTTTTTTTTTTTTTCCTTTTGAGTGGTTCCATAGATTTTATTTTCAAAAAGGGCCTGTGAACCCCAGAAAGATTTAGAACCACCAAATTCTAGTGTTCATATTTATTTGGTGCCTTGAGGAAACAATCACAGAATATCAGCATCAAACAAAATGCTAATTTTGTTAGAACAGGAGGGGAAGGATATATGTAGAGTCTGAAGTTCTGGTTTTGAGCTTTAGTTCTGTTATTTATTAAGCTCTATGGCATTGGTGGTGCAGCAGTAGAAAATCCACCTGCCAGTGTGGGAGATGGGGGTTTGATCCCTGGGTTGGGAAGATCCTCTGGAGAAGGAAAGGCAACCCGTTCTAGTACTCTTGCTTGGGAAATCCCATGGACAGGGGAACCTGGCGACATGGGTCACAAGAAGTCAGAGGTGACTTAGTGACTAAACAACATGACCTTGAATGGATAAGAAACATAAATTCTTTGCATCTAGTGATAACCTGTATCTGCTTATCAGGTTTTTGTTAAGATTAAATGGCATCAGATATGAGAGAGTACATTGTAATGATAACACGTCATCCTAACCTTACTTAGTACCTGTTTCTAGTAGCAGTTTGGGGAAGGAAACCTTCTCAGGGAACTCTTTAGTTCTCTGTGGAACCTGGGCATTAGGCTGGAGCTTTAGGGGTTGAATCTGTGATATCCCACATATTTTTATTTTTCTCTCTTCAAATAAGATCGCATGACATTGGAGAGAAAGCCCTACAAGATCTGTATTGTAATTCTACCTGCACCATTAAGTTACAGTATACTTAGAAAATTTCCTAACTTATCTGTAAAATAGCGATACTGATACGTGTTTGTCGCAAACTCGTGAGTTGTGAGGGGCAAATGAGATGAGATGCATGAAATATTTCATAAAATATTTGTCAACCAATAAATGATTTTTTGAGCAAGTTATTTAGCTTTCTGTGCCTCAATCTCAGCATCAGTAAAATGAGGTAATTTTCTCATAGGGTTGTTGTAATAATTATATGAGAGAAAAGAACATGTAAAACACCATAGGAATCTGGCATATAATATGTATTCAGTGAATGTTAACTTCTTTCTTGTTGTTTTTGTTATTTCTTACATTCCTGGGAATATATGCACACAGATTCTCTTGTCTTCTTAGCTTCATTGTTTTTTGAGGGGGAAGGGCAGAGGAAACAAAATTAAAACACATGAAATGGAGAGAAAGTGGTTATTTGGGTGGTATTTAAAGGATTTGATCTAGAGACAGAATGGACCAGAGTACCTGACCAAAACCTGCTGTGGATTGAGGCCAAAACTGGACTTCAGGAATGGGTGGGTGGAGGTGGAGGTTAGCGGTTACCTGTACATTTTGTAGCTCATGTGCCATACTGTTCGCCCACTGTAAGTGTCGGCCCTCAGTGAGCTCAGAGCTGTGCAGCCTTTATCACAGTTAGTTTAGGAATGTTCTCATGCCCTTCCAAGAAACCTGGTATCCACTAATCAGTCTCTCCCCATATCCCCCACAAGGCTTCTACCTCTAGGTAGTCAACTATATATTTTTTCTGTGTCTTTATTGACATTTTACGTGAATGAAATAATATAATATATGATCTTTTGTGACTAGCTTCTTTCACTTGTAATGTTTTCAAGGTTCATCCTTGTTGTTCAGTTCAGTTCAGTCGCTCAGTTGTGTCCAACCCTTTGCGACCCCATGGACCACAGCATGCCAGGCCTCCCTGTCCATCACCAACTCCTGGAGTTTGCTTAAACTCATCTCCACTGAGTCAGTGATACCATCCAACCATCTCATCCTCTGTCGTCCCCTTCTCCTCCTGCCCTCAATCTTCATCCTTGTTGTAGCATATATTATTACTCATTCCTTTTCATTGCTGAACAATTTTCCATTGTATGGACACACCATGTTTTGTTTATCCATTCATCAGTTGGTAAACATTGGGGTTGTGTCTATTTTTTGGTTTTTATAAAGCATGCTCCTATGAGCATTCATGTACATGTTTGTGTAGACTTGATGTTTTCGTTTCTCCTAGATGTATACCTTGGAATGAAATTTCTGGGTTGTATGGTAACTCTGTTTAATCTTTTGAGGAACTGCAAACTTTTAAGAGTGGCTGCCCATTCCTGCCAGCAATGTATGAGTGTTCCAGTTTCTCCGCCTCTTTGCCTGTACTTGTTATTGTCTGGCCTTTGATTAAAGTCATTCTCTTTGGTCTGAAGTGGTATTTCATTATGGTTTTGATTTACCTTTTCCTGATGGCTAATGATATTAAGCATCTTTTCTTGTGCTAATTAATTATTTGTATATCTTGCACAGAGACTGTCTTTCAGAGCTTTCCCCTGTGTTAAAACTAGGCTATTGTTGACTGTACTGTATTGCTTCCTGGTTTTAAATACAGTTTTATTGTTTTATTGGACAGTCATGCTCATTTGTTTGTATTTTGTCCATGGCTGCTTTTGTACTATAGTGGCAGAACTGACTGAGATGTTGTGGCCTGCAAAGCCTGAAACTGTTGCTGTTTGGCTCTTTAGAGAAAGAGTTTGCATCCATTAAAATACTCAGACGTATTATTCAAGAAATAGGAAAAATATTGGAATAAAACTCATACAAAGAAGTTGTATGATTTTAGGTGTGTTAAAAGTTGTAAATATGTGAGCATAGCAAATAGTAAGAAAAAAATAGTAAAATATTAACAGTGATCTTTGGATTGTGGATTTATGGCTAATTTATAGCTGATATAGAAAAATCTAAAGAAAGAAATGACATTTTACAAAACAGGCATGCATGATTCTTGTAGCCCAAGACAGGAACATTTGGTGCTCAGCACTAAAAAAAAATATATCTAGGATGACTTTTTTCAACTAAATTTATTTTCCTGTTTTTCTGTTTTTTATATTATTATGAGCACATAAATTTAAAAAATCCTTTTTTTCAGCTATATATGACATGTTTTGTACAGACAACCATTGTATCCTTACTTCCTTGGGAAGTTATCTTGAAATTAGTGCTTAAATATAGTTGTTTTTGTACATAATGGTGTAGTCAATACTCAATAGATTATTGTTAACCGAGTTTCCATTTATGACTTCTTGGTAAATTTTTCCCACAGAATTTAATATATTTCACTGTTTGTTAGGTCTACAAATGTTTCATTTATCAGATAAATTTTACTGAAAACCTTCTTTGTTAAAATACTTAATAACATGAATTTAATTTTTAGTACTTAACATTATGCTTAAGATGCACACTTAGCCCCAGGTTATTTGTTTTTTTCATGTAGTTTAAGGCTCCCAGCTCTGCGTTCTTTATGCTCAACCTCTAAAATAGGTGAGTGTGCTTTATGTGTGTTCTTCTAAGTTTTTCTTTATATTTGGAGATTGAAGTTCTTTAGAACTTCTGCATTGTTGACCTCTTTGAAGCATTGGCGCCCGAGATGTAGAACTGGATGGGTTTCTTACGTGGGGTTGGAGTTCACTGAGCACCATTTCCACCCTATGGCTGTGTAAAACTGTAGGCCCGGGTTTTTCTCCATCTCTACCAATTCGTTTATAACTTTTATGAGTCCGAAGATTTCGTGTAGTTCAAGGTATAGCAGATAAACTGAATTGAAACTCAGGAATCCTGTTTTTGTTTTAACGAAACCTTTATCTCAGTAACTAATCTGGAATAAGTAATTTACGTTTTTGGCCCTGTGATTATAAGGGTTTGTGGTAATTCTTTCAGATCTCTTTCAGTTCTGAAATACTAAGATTCCCTGATATGGTTGGTACTAATCTTGATTTGTTTGCCTTCACTCATATCTCCTCTTCAAAACACTCACATTCTCTATCACACCCCACATTTTGAATACCATTTGGAGAGTTATTTTTTTTAGATTTAATTTACTTTGGGATTAAAGTACTTCTATGGTCTGCTGTTTTACTGGTAGTAAATCTTAGACTAGGATGATGATAAACTATATTTAAATCTCTTATTACATTTCTGCATGGTCAGAAAGGATGCAAGACTTCAAACATTAAGATATTAGCTAGACCAATCTTTTCCCTATAGTTAAGCAGTTTTGCATCAATGAAACTTGACAGTTTTTTACTTGATTATCTAAACTACTGCTCTTCTCTGTAGAATACTCCCACCGTGGTTGATTTTAAGCTGTGAGCGTAAAGTCACTGCATGTGGGTTAGGAGAGAGATGTGCTCATTTGGCTCTCCCCCTGCAGCGCATGGGGCTTCCCAGGTGGAGCTAGAGGTAAAGAGGCCACCTGCTAATGCAGGAGGTGCCAGAGACATGGATTCGGTCCCTTGGTCAGGAAGCTCCCCTAGGGAAGCGAATCCCATGTACAGAAGAGCCTGGCGGGCTACAGTCCATAGGATAACAAAGAGTCGGACTTGACTGAAGCGACTTAGCACGCATGCCTGCTGCAGCACACGCGGGGAGGAGGTGCAGCTGAGGGAAGGGAGCAGACTAGTAACCACAGAGCAGTGAAACTTGTGTCCTTGTGGTGGCTGATTTAGCTCCTGTGAAAGAGTAATTCTCCATGTATTTTTGAGGATGATGGTAGAGAGTGATCATGAGTTAATGTAAATTTAGTAATGTTGTGAAAAAAATCAGTTTAATTATTTTATACTCAGTCCTTATAACTAAATTCTTGAAGTAGTTTTTAAAAGGGAAGCAAAGATGCTCTAGGGAAGTGGTTATGGTAACTTGAAATATTTATGAGCAAATTGAGAAGGGAGAGTCTTTAAATGGATTTAGAAGCAAGTTTACAATTCTTTGCTTTTAAAATATTGCTCAAATTCAATTTTAGGCTGAAGCTTTTGATGCTAACAAAGTACTCCCTCAAGAACTCTTAAGGATGGAAACATGTAAAGGTTTATGTATTTTAAAGAGTATATCCTTTATGATAGTGAATTCTGAGGGGGTTAACTGTCTGATTCAGTGACTCAAGGAAGGAATTTTTTTCTTTTACAGATAGGTCACTCACTTTCGGCAAAAGATGGCTGTGAGTCAGGTGATCAAAAAATCTAGTGGAATAGAACTTCTCAAAATGTCTTCAAAGATGCTTGTCAAAATCTACCCAGTAAAACTAGGAATTTTGATAGTGGTTTTTAAAAAAGTCTTGATATTTCTTCTTTAGAAGGTAAAAGACTTCATTTAGGAGATTAATGCATATTATTGTATTTTATGCAGTTGGTTATTATATTACCCTTATTGATTAATATACACTTAAAAAGCCTTTATATGTGATAAGTGTGTATGACTTTTGATATATATTCACACATATACAAACACAAATACTATGCAGTGTATATGCTATGCAATATACTGTGTCATTCTTAATGTTTTAAAATAATATCTTAGTAATCATTCCTGTGAAAAAATAATATAGCATCAGGAATGAAACATTAATCATAGGATTGTTTCTGTGGGAAGGTCAATTTTGACTGTTTTCATTTTGATATAAAGGACCTTTTCTAGGACAGTGTTCTGCCAAGTGTGTGAAGATTGCCTCTACTGCCCAGCAGTCACCCACTTCTTTAGTTAGGCAAGTCTGTGTGATGACTCTGGGGTTGATCATGCTCATTCCCTTCTTTTGCTTGTTCCTATATCCTTACTTTCCCTGTTAAATGGTACTCATTCATCAATGATAGTCCTCATTCATCAAATTTTTTAAATCTTTTTTGACTTATGACATAGCACTTACCTTCTGCTTATTTCTGTGTGTGTGAGTATTGTCAAAAAATTGTAAACTCTTTTTGGAATGGTACCAGTTCTGGACTACTGTAGTAGAAATTCTCTTTAGTTAGCCAGTCCATTCCCTTTGTACGACATACTGACTCAAGCCCGTTGCATTAAAGCTAGGCTAGTAGACTACTTTCTTGTACTTCTGCCCTTTTCTGTTCCCACTTTTTGAGATTTAAACTTATCCAAAGTCACTTGTATTAATAGATTCTTGGGCAAAGAAAGTTTCATATAATAGTTCTGTGGTATAAGCTGAACATGGATGCTTTAGAGGAGCAAGAAATTGACTGTATTAAAAAAGGAAGTTGTATTTGTTTCTGAACCTGTGTACCCTGGTTATACTTTTTATTATAATCATATAATTTAATTTACTCCTACCTATTTTGAAGAAATATGAGTATGACAGGGTAGTTCCTGTGAAAATGAGGTCACTTGCTTTGGAATTTACTCAGAGCAAGTTGCTAAATAGATTGCAGTTGAATTAGGTGTGCAAAAGACAACTACAAAGTACTGGTGAAGAGCCTTGAAAGACTCTTACTCTGCGTTCAGATTTGTTTATAAATGTCCTTAGCTGTTACGTCCTTTAAAAGAAACTGGAAACCATAACTTCTTCCGTGTGAGAATGATTTATTCAAGACAGTTCAGTTCAATTGCTCAGTCGTATCCAACTCTTTGTGACCCCATGAACTGCAGCACGCCAGGCCTCCTTGTCTATCACCAACTCCCGGAGTCCACCCAAACCCATGTCCGTTGAGTCGATGATGCCATCCAGTCATCTCATCCTCTGTCGTCCCCTTTTCCTCCTGCCCTCAATCTTTCCCAGCATCAGGGTCTTTTCAAATGAGTCAGCTCTTTGCCTCAGGTGGCCAAAGTATTGGAGTTTCAGCTTCGACATCAGTCCTTCCAATGAACGCCCAGGAATGATCTCCTTCACGATGGACTGGTTGAATCTCCTTGCAGTCCAAGGGACTCTCAAGAGTCTTCTCCAACATCACAGTTCAACAGCATCAATTCTTTGGTGCTCAGCTTTCTGTATAGTCCAACTCTCACATCCATACATGATCACTGGAAAAACCTTGACTAGACAGACCTTTGTTGGCAAAGTAATGTCTCTGCTTTTTAATATGCTATCTAGGTTGGTCATAATTTTCCTTCCAAGGAGTAAGCATCTTTTAATTTCATGGCTTCAATCACCATCTGCAGTGATTTTGGAGCCCGAAAAATAAAGTCAGCCACTGTTTCCACTGTTTCCCCATCTATCTGCCATGAAGTGATGGGACCGGATGCCATGATCTTAGTTTTCTGAATGTTGAGCTTTAAGCCAACTTTTTCACTCTCCTGTTTCACTTTCATCAAGAGGCTCTTTAGTTCTTCTTCACTTTCTGCCATAAGGGTGGTGTCATCTGCATATCTGAGGTTATTGTTAATTCTCCCAGCAGTCTTGATTCCAGCTTGTGCTTCCTCCAGCCCGGCATTTCTCATAATGTACTCTGCATATAAGTTAAATAAGCAGGGTGACAATGTACAACCTTGACGTACTCCTTTTCCTATTTGGAACCAGTCTGTTGTTCCATGTCCAGTTTTAACTGTTGTTCCCTGACCTGCATATAGGTTTCTCAAGAGGCAGGTCAGGTGGTCTGGTATTCCCATCTCTTTCAGAATTTTCCACAGTTTATTGTGATCCACACAGTCAAAGACTTTGGCATAGTTAATAAAGCAGAAATAGATGTTTTTCTGGAACTCTCTTGCTTTTTTGATGATCCGGAGGATGTTGGCAATTTGATCTCTGGTTCCTCTGCCTTTTCTAAAACCAGTTTGAACATCTGGAAGTTTATAGTTCACATATTGCTGAAGCCTGGCTTGGAGAATATTGAGCATTACTTTACTAGCCTGTGAGATGAGTGCAATTGTGTCATAGTTTGAGCATTCTTTGTTATTGCCTTTCTCTGTAATTCAAATGAAAACTGACCGTTTCCAGTCCTGTTGCCAGGGCTGAGTTTTCCATATTTGCTGACATATTGAGTGCAGCACTTTCACAGCGTCATCTTTCAGGATTTGAAATAGCTCAGTTGGACAAAGGCTACATTAATAACTCTTAGCAAAACCTTAATCAAAAGGTCTTCCCTTGGTCTTATATTGAATGATTTATATGATTGAAGATAAAATGACATACATTCATGATTCCCTCCTTTGATCAGATATTTTGTTTACCCATTATCACTTTTCCATGTACTGTGTTCCTGTGTGCCTGTGTATGTGTGTGTTGCATTTGGTTAATCATAGATTCTTTAAGCTGTAAGTGTCCCTAGAGAAAAACCGTGGGATATGATATGACTTGCTGAATTTCCCAACTAATGAAATGGTGTATCTTTTACTTGGATCAAGGACATGTATGCCAGTTCAGGGCCTCTTTACAGAAGTCTTTAATTGATTTTGATGTGTGTTTTGTATTACTGATGATAAACTGTTTACTGCTTAGAATAGATGGAACCAGTGAAGGAATTTGTATAATCTCAGTCTCAGCCCCATATTTGGGACATTCATTGCCTTTTTTAGGCTTTAGCATTAAGTAGTTTTAGGTTTTCGAGAGGCAAAAAGAGCTTCTCAATCAATGTGTGTCCTACGTCAGAACTGTAAGGAGTAAAGAAGAAGCTGTTCTAGGGGGTTCATGTGGCCATTCCCCAGGCACCTGTTAACAGTGCTCTGACCCTGAAAGAGAAATCAGTAAATCAGTATGTATTGAGTGCCTCCAGGGTTTAACGTATTATTTAGCCATTGGGAACAACACTGGGAATAAAACAAACACAGTGAATAAAACATGAAATCCCTGATTTATCTCAGCAATTGAATTGTTTAACTGCAGATTCTAAGTGCTATAGAACTAAACGCTGTAACCAGAGACCTAGTGTGAAGGAGTAGGGTAGAGGGTGAGGGTCAATGCAGGGTGCTGTGTGTGGAACCGACATTTTAGATAAACTTGAAAGTATACATGGGAATTGTCAGGGGAATGTGGAGGAGAGAAGGTAAATTTGTAGGGAGTAGACAGGGTGAGCAAATTTGGCAGAGGAAATAGTCTGTCCAGAGGCACTGAGATAAGAACAGAACCAAAGAGGAAGGAAGAGATCGAAACAGACGATGAGGAAGTAAGCAGGGACCCAGATATGCATGGTCAGGAGTCATTCAAGTATTTTTAAAGCCCTTGTTTTGTATTATCATATTTGTATTTTTATAAAGATCACTCTGGCTGCTCTATGGAAAATAGAATGAAGGGAGAGACAAGAAAGGACATGGGAGACCAATTAAAAGGCCAGGAATAAGATGCTGGTATTAGAGATGAAGATAAGGCATGCCTAATATATATATTCAGAGAGGTACACTTTATAGTTTAACTGTAGCTTTTGTTCTTTGAGACTTCATTTCTTATTTGCATTCCTAGTTAACCGTTGTAATTCATGCAGTCGTTCTATCAAGATATATAAGCTACAGGAACCTACTGTAAATTTTATTTTTGGGGGTAGGGTTGAATATATTCCTTATTCTCTTGGTCAATAGGAAGTATGCTCTCATTTTTAAATTCAAGAAATGAAAGCTTAGTAGTAATAAAATGAAAGTGTAGATAATAGGACTCATTGTACAATAATCTAGATGTTTTTACTGGAAGACATGTGGGGAAATATTTTAAACAAAGTGAAAAAGAGCCTTGACTGCAGTCATGATTTAAGAATAATAGCATTAAGAACTCAAATAGAAAGCTCTTTGTAAATCAATAGAAGGAAATGTGGCTATTACATAAATTGAATGATTTTTAAATTTATATTTACATTGCACTTATTATATATTAGTCATATACCATAATTTTAGGAAGTTCTTCGCTGTCAACAAAATGTTTTCAAATTATAAGGTAAATACTACTAGAAATTATTAGTAGAAATTTTCCTGATTTATAAGTGGGCAGTCATGTACTACTGTTGTTCCTATCTTCCTTACCTGGAATAGTTCCTTTGAATTGAGATTTACATTAAATTTGCATGTATTCAGTGAAAATGAGTCAAGCAGAGGGAAAATAATTACCTTGGACAGGGAATATGAAATATTCTGTTTCCTGTTTTCCTCACCTCCGTGTGTTTTATATTGAAAGTAGAAATCTGTGTTTAATAATTAAAATAATTTTTTATATTTGCATTACTGATTAACTTCCAGTCATGTTAAATATTACTTTTACATCCTTTTATATCCTCTTCAAATGTCTCATTTACATCTTCTAAGATGAATTGAGATAGGTTTTAGAATGCCTTCTAAAATTAATGTATTTATTTTGTTGGAATTTTAGTAAATTGTATAACAGCACTATACGTGAAACAGAACACATACAATTTGAAAGATTCTGCTTCTAAAGTTGTTAGAATGAACCTTTTATGGATTAAGTGAATTTATGGTCTACACCAAGTAAATTTTGTTCTTATACAAATTTTCAAGTTTGGATGATTTTGTAAAGATGCTTACACAGATAGTGCTTTTCTCTTTAAAATAAGAAACAAAGATTCTATAGACCTCCAAGTTTAAGTATTTAAGTTTTATTTTGAGACTGAATATTGCTATTTAGTGTATTCTTATATACATCGCTCATGTAGTTGAACGGTAATGCCTCTGCAAATCTCAGAACTCAGGTTACCTTTATTTTTATTAAGTTAATTTGTATTTCATGTACTTATAATTTACTTTTTCCATGTGTATAATAGATTATAATTGCACATTAAAAAGTATATTAAAGTTAACAATTTCTTATTTGAAAACAGCCATCTGTGGTATTCCTCAGTGCTGTTACACATTTGTAAGGTTTTTCTCCAAAAACAGTAATGAAATTAGCTTACTCATTTGCTTTTTTATGTATGGTGAATTAGCATGACAACTTATGGTATACTTTTTTTTTTGGTTCCTTTATTGCTCAGCATCGTTATGAATAGACTCTTTGTCTTCTATTTGGTATGTTCCTAAAGGGATGAATTAATTTTAGTGTTAATATAAGGAGAACAGCATTGAAAAAAATGCTTGTTTAATAATATCACTTAATCAAAAGAGATGTGTAATCTGTTTTGTATTTATCTATTTGTTACGTTTCACTGGTGTGCTAAATTAGCAGTGTTTGTTGAAGTCTTCTTTTATAAGAGTACTAGGTAGCTTAATAAAATTAGTTACCACCTTTTTCATGGGTAAGTGTGTTATTTTATACATTATTCTTTAAACCATTTCCAAGTGACTATAGTTATTTTGAATAGTTGAGTTTTTAAGTGTTTATATATGCAAACAGAAACCAATCAGGCTCACACCAAAGGTATTTGGTTCAAAACTTGAACTGTATAACTAAATGGAAGAATGTGGAGAATTCAGAAAGGGTTCAGAAAGAATCAAAAATCCCAAGTGCTCTTTTAAAAACAAGCAGAAGCATTCTCAGTTCTTAATGTGTTGTTATGTCTGGGGTGAGAAATTGCCTGTTGTCTTTCCTTTTTTTAATTTTAAGCACTTAGTACTTTTAAGCTTCGACACAAAATACTTCAAAGAATACTGTTCAAGAGTTTAAATAGATTTGATAAACTATGGGTCTTTTGAAAAGGAATGCTAAGGTGTAATACTAATTAAATGAACAAAATCTCAGTATAAATAAATTCAGTCTGTGATGATCATGTTGTTTTTCAATAGTCATTGAATAAATTTATTTTTTGACTTAAAAAAGTCATCCTTCTATGTAATGTGTTTGTTATAAGGTCTAAAGAAATAGACTGGCAACCTTATTTTACTACACGCCTTGTAGATGATTTTGGCACACACCTACGAGTATTCAGAAAGGCCCAACAAAAGATAACAGAGAAGGATGATCAAGTGAAAGGTAATAATATCTTTATCCCATTTGAAAATTAGGATTTTAGAATCTGTTTTTCTTTATTATTCTGTAATCTTGAATTGTTCCTTTTCTGTCCAGGTACAGCAGAAGATCTTGTAGATACCTTCTTTGAAGTTGAAGTTGAAATGGAAAAGGACGTTTGCCGTGACCTAGTGTGCACTTCTCCCAAAGATGAAGAAGGTTTTCTTTTTAATATAACTTTTTGAGCATATTAACTGTTCACAGTAGTAGAGGCAAGTTAGCAGAACCATTTAACAAATACCAGGGTAAAATCTAAGAGTGAAGTTATTCTTATGGGACAGGAAGCTTAGTAAAAACACTACTGCTCATTTTATCTTTTAACTCTTAAATTTCCAGATTCTTTTTTCTTTTAAAGAGAGCCTTTTCAATTAAAGAGAACTTCTTTTGTCGTCTTTTAAAATACAGCAAACACAAACATTTTATCCTTATGACTTTACTTTTTTTGATCTGTAGTAATTTTATCTTCACCTTGAGTTTACTATGTCTAACTCAAGGGTACACCTATTATCGTAAATATTTTCTAAGGGAATGATGATAATGTTTCAAATGAAATTTATAGAGTTTAATTGACTTTTCTTTTTGAGATATTAGACCAGATAAGTTTTAGCTGAGGATGTTGTCTTTTCCTAGTTTTACAATGACCTAGTCTGTGCTACTTGGCATATTGTTTTGATTATCAGGATCAGCTATATAATTACCTTCCCAGGAAGTGTCAGCATATGAACAACTCAGGAAAGCATTGCTAGTTGTGGAAATTGTTTTCTTAGATTTTTTAAATGTGCTCAGCTTTTCTATTTATTTGCCTTCTTTTCTGCTTTTTTCCTTTTTTCTTCTTTCCTTTTTATATTTATTATGCAGTTCAGTTTTTAATTGCTACTTCATTAGCAGCAGCAGCATTAATAAAATAACTAAATGTAAGAAATAGTTAGAATGATGTATAGTTCTTTTATGTAAATCAAGCCCTCCTCAATCGGTAAAATAGAAGAGCATATTCTTCTTCTTATTACCTGCGAAGTTAGTGGAGGTTCTTTCTTGAAAAAGAATTGTAAGTATATTTTTAAATGTGCAGATAACTTAAGTATGTAGAGATGTGTGGTAGAAGAGTAGAATACTTGGTGCAACTAAAACTTCTGGGGGAAAACACTTTTGTAACTGAAGTTTCTCAACAACTCAAGATGTAGGGTAGAACTGGGCAAAGTAAAAAAGTGTATATTACTTTGATTAATGAATATTGGCTATTTGGAGAATAACAAAGATTTTTATTGAATACTGATTAATTATTAAGATAATAAGCTTGTATAATCAGCAAACTGCTTAATCCTGCTGCTTTATTTGTGTTTTATATCAAGAGTAGGTGGAGATTTTGTATCTTCTGTTATTATAGCTCCTTTTTTTTAATTTCTAGGATTCCTAAGGGATTTGTGTGAGGTCTTATTATATTTATTGCTACCTCCTGGAGATTTCCAGAACAAGATCATGCGATACTTTGTCAGGGTAAGCTTAAACTCGTACCAGATACATGGCTGTAAAGAAACTTAGAGTTGTAATTGCCAAATTTTTGGTCCCAGGACCCTGTTACACACTTAAAAATTATTAAGGACCCCAGCTAGCTTCTGTGTATGTGAGCTTTGTCTATCAATATTTATTGTATTGTAAATATTAAAGCTAAGGAATTTTGGAACACAGAAATACACAAGCACATTCTGTTAACTATCATGCTCCATTCTGAAAATACCACTGTTTGCTTCCCTTTCCCTACACCCCAGAGGTTCCTGGACAATACCCCAAGAACTGCCTGACTTAGAGTTAGGTTATGTTTTAAATTTTCTTTAACATTGTTGTTCAGTTGCTCAGTCGTGTCTGACTCTTTGCTACCCCATGGACTGCAGCACGCCAGACTTCCCTGTCCTTCACCATCTCTCCGAGCTTGCTCAAACTCGTGTTCATTGAGTTGGTGATGTTATCCAGTCATCTCGTCCTCTGTCATCCCCTTCTCCTCGTGCCTTCAATCTTTCCCAGCATCTGGGTCTTTTCTAATGAGTCAGCTCTTCGCATCAGGTGGCCAAAGTATTGGAGCTTCAGCATCAGTCCTTCCAATGAATTCTATAAGTTTACCTAAATTAGGCTAATTAAAATAACACATCTGGATAGAAACTTTGAAAAAAAAACCTGAGCAGCTAAGATTCTACTTCTTGGCATTGAAAAATAAATGTCAGATGAAAACAATAATCTTGGACTCATTTATTCCCTGAGTGTAATCCTTTAGAATAAAATTCTGTGTGCAAATGTAAAGGAATAACATTTTGACTTTGGTTACTGGTTATGACTGAGAAATGCTAGCTACGTTAGTCCTTATCCTGGCTGAATGGGTAAAATTAAAAGTTTCTGATTATACTGAAAATGAAAGTTTATGATCTTTTTCGTCTGCCATTCTGCAAAACAGATACACCAGTTCCTAAACTGTCTTTTTTGCTTATTATTATTTAAGCAGTATCAATTTAGCAGTATCCTAATAGCTCTCTAACTTTGGTTCAGTGCACTTTCAGGTAGGGTAGTGATACTGTGAAATGAATAGAAAATGCTTGATTTTGATGGGGAGAGTCTGATAGATTATATACATTGAAGACTTGGGCTGGTCATTATCAACATCTGGCATGTCTGTGTCTAGATTCACATCTACCACTGAAGGAAGATACTGCTAATCAGTCATCATATTCATTCATGCTGATTATTTGGAGCAGTCTTTGCCTGCCTGATACTCTGCTTAACTTTTAAATATCCAGATTGTGCAATTCTGTGCCTTCTTGCTCATCCATCCCTGTGACTTTAAACACCATCCAAATGCTAATAACTTTCAAATCTATATCTTTCTCTTCTGAACTGTCCACCAGCTGCCTACTAAAATCACTGTTTCATTGATGCAAAGCCCTTTTAAACTTTGCATGCACCAGATGGAAGTCTTACTCTTGCCTCCAAATCCTGTCTGCCTTTTATAAATCTTTTCTTCAACCCAGTAATGACCACCCAGCAAATGTTTTAAGTCTTAAGTCCTTTTAAAAGGCTTACAATAAGACTGTGGGTGACGTGGCTTTGTTTAACCTCTCTGGCCTTCATTCCATGCCGTCACTGTATTCCAACCACACAGGCTTTTCCAAAGTGCCATTTTTCTCCACTATAGGATTATCTCATACTCTTTTTCTCATCTGCTTAGAATGATTTGCCTTATTCTCTTGGCTAAATTATATTTGTCCCTCATCTCTCACTTCCTCAGAAATGCCTCCTTCTCTGAAAGCCCCCTCATAATTCCCTATTAGTGTAGGTAGGTACTGTATTCCTTCTTAACATTTACCATATTTTAACATGAAAGTTTGATTGTTGGATTAACTTGCTTGATGCCTCTTTCCCCTAATGGAGTCCCAAGTCTTAGAGGACAGGGGCCATTTCTTCATTTCTGTATTCTATATCACTGTGTACTTACTGGTTTTCACAGTGCCTGCCACATAGCATATACCAATCAGATAATCAGTTTTAATGCATAGTTCAGTTGAGTTTAGTCGTTCAGTCGTGTGTGACTCTTTGCAACCTCATGGACTGCAGCATGCCAGGGCTCCCTGTCCATCACCAACTCCTGGGGTTTACTCAGACTCAGTGTCCATTGAGTTGGTGATGCCATACAGCCATCTTATCCTCTGTCGTCCCCTTTTCCTCCTGCCTTCAATCTCTCCCAGCATTACAGTCTTTTCTAGTGAGTCAGTCCTTCACATCAGGTGGCCAAAAGATTGGAGTTTCAGCGTCAGGATCTGTCCTTCCAATGAATATTCAGGACTGATTTCCTTTAGGATGGACTGGTTTGATCTCCTTGCAGTCCAAGGAACTCTCAAGAGTCTTCTCCAACACCACAGTTCAAAAGCATCAATTCTTTTTTTTTTTTTTTTTTAAAGCATCAATTCTTTAGTGCTCAGCTTTCTTTATAGTCCAACTTTCACATCCATACATGACTACTGGAAAAACCATAGCTTTGAATAGATGGACCTTTTTTGGCAAAGTAATGTCTCTGCTTTTTAATATGCTGTCTAGGTTGGTCATAACTTTTCTTCCAAGGAGTAATTGTCTTTTAATTTCATGACTGCAGTCACCATCTGCAGTGATTTTAGAGCCCCCAAAAGTGAAGTCTGCCACTATTTCCACAGTTTCCTCATCTTTTTGCCATGAAGTGATGGGACCAGGTGCCCTGATCTTAGTTTTCTGAATGTTGAGTTTTAAGCCAACTTTTTCACTCACCTCTTTCACCTTCATCAAGAGGCTCTTTAGTTCTTCTTCACTTTCTGCCTTAAGGGTGGTGTCATCTGCATATCTGAGGTTATTGATACTTTTCCCGGCAATCTTGATTCCAGCTTGTGCTTCATCCAGCCCAGTGTTTCTCATGGTGTACTCTGCATATAAGTTAAATAAGCAGGGTGACAATATACAGCCTTGATGTGCTCATTTCCTGATTTGGAACCAGTCTGTTGTTCCATGTCCAGTTCTAACTGTTGCTTCCTGACCTGCATACAGATTTCTCAAGACGCAGGTCAGATGGTCTGATATTCCTATCTTTAAGAATTTTCGACAGTTTGTCATGATCCACACAGTCAAATGCTTTGGCTAGTCAATAAAGCAGAAATAGATGTTTTTCTGGAACTCTCTTGCTTTATTGATGGTCCAGCGGATGTTGGCAATTTGATCTCTGATTCCTCTGCCTTTTCTAAATCCAGCCTGAACATCTTGAAGTTCATGGTTCTCATACTGTTGAAGCCTGGCTTGGAGAATTTTAAGCATTACTTGACTAGCATGTAAGATGAGTGCCATTGTGCATTAGTTGGAGCATTCTTTGGCATTGCCTTTTTTTGGGATTGGAAAGAAAAGTGACCTTTTCCAGTCCTATGGCCACTGCTGAGTTTTCCAAATTTGCTGGCATATTGAGTGCAGCACTTTCACAGCATCATCTTTGAGGATTTGAAAGAGCTCAACTGGAATTACATCACCTCCACTAGATTTGTTCGTAGGGATGCTTCCTAAGGCCCACTTGAGTTTGCATTTGAGGATGTCTGACTCTAGGTGTGTGATCACACCATCGTGATTATCTGGGTCATGAAGATCTTTTTTGTATAGTTCTTCTGTGTATTCTTGCCACCTCTTCTTAATATCTTCTGCTTCTGTTAGGTCCCTACCATTTCTGTCCTTTTTGTGCCCATCTTTGCATGAAATGTTCCTTGGTATCTCTAATTTTCTTGAAGAGAATTCTAGTCTTTCCTGTTCTGTTTTCCTCTATTTCTTTGCAATGATCACTGAGGAAGGCTTTCTTATCTCTCCTTGCTATTCTTTGGAACTCTGCATTCAAATAGGTATGTCTTTGCTTTTCTCCTTTGCTTTTCACTTGTCTTCTTCTCACAGCTATTTGTAAGGCCTCCTCAGACAGCCATTTTGCTTTTTTACACCTCTTTTTCTTGGGGATAGTCTTGATCCCTGACTCCTATACAGTGTCTTAAACCTCCATCCAGATTTCTTCAGACACTCTTTCAGATCTAATCCCTTGAATCTTTTTGTCACTTCCACTGTATAATTGTAAGGGATTTGATTTAGGTCATAGCTGAATGGCCTAGTGGTTTTCCCTACTTCAATTTAAGTCTGATTTTGACAATAAGGAGTTGGTGATCTGAGAGGAAACCTATTTGACCTTCTTGCTGGCTATGGGGCACATGCTACTGCTACTCTTTAAAGATTAAACTGACTTTTAGGAGATGGGAATGACGATCAGTCTTGTTACATGGGTTTAAAATACGTTTAAAATAAGTAGGGTTCTTTAAAGAAAGAACAAATATGTTTTGCCATAGATTGCTCTTTTAGACCAATATTTCATTTCTTTTTGCTTGAGTCTAATTGAGTGAGTGTAATTGTAGAGCTCTGTGGTCAGTTTGTTTTTCTGTTAACTTAGTTCTTTATCAGCTTTCCTTTGTTGATGATTAAATCTAGGTTTTCCCAAAAGGCACTTTGTTCAGATTAAATAACAGATTAGAGAGTTCTTAGTTCTTTCCTTTATATGAATCCTTTGTATGAGTTGTACAAATCACAGCATTTGACTGAGATATTGCTATTTAATTGCCTCTGCTTTCTCCCATTACCATGTTTTATTGATTTAAAGATTCATGGCCTCAGTGACTCTGTAACTTTTAAATCTTCATATTTGACAGCTGATGCTTGTCTTAAAGTATATGAAAATTATGTGAAAATTGCATCATATTTTATAATATTTGCAGTATTTTGCTCTCACTAAAACTGTATAGGAATTATTGAGTCATATGACTAACTAGGGGCTTCCCTGGTGGTTAAGATGGTAAAGAATCTGCCTGCAATGCAGGAGACCTGGGTTCAATCCCTGGGTCAGGAAGATCCCCTGTAGAAGAACATGGCTGTCCACTCCAGTGTTCTTGCCTGGAGAATCCCATGGACGGAGGAGCCTGGTGGCTATAGTCATTGAGGTTGCAGAGTCCATGACTGAGCAACTAAACACACAGACACACACACATACACACGACTAACCAAACTCTTTCGTGAGGCAAATTAGGAGATCAGAGTAGTTTTCAGAGGCATAATGACTGTTTGCCTTAACTAATATGAAGCAATAAATTTATTCAAAAAGGTTACCCATATGTTTTTTACTCACTTTGAAAATAAACTTTGAATAAAGCACTTTTTTGTTTGTGAATTTTATCATTACAGAATACATTTAAAAATTTGAGCATGTGTGGTCAGATACATAATTTGAGGGAAGAAATAGATAAATAAATATAATTTTTAAACGGTTAGAGATTAAAGCTAATCCAAAATAAAACAATTTTCTAATTTGAGACTGGAGGATGTCTTAAAAGACATTTCAAGAAGTTATTGGAGCCTCTATTAGTGCCTTTTAGAAATATTAATTGATCATGGGGTAAAAGTTGTCAACGACTTGTAAAACTTATAGAAGTAGAATTTATATAAAATATTTCTCCAAAGGAAAACAGAGTGAAGGCTCTCTTCTGTGAACTTACACCAGAAAACGGCACAGATAAATTAGAAATCTAGAAAGGAATAAATAAATTGGTCCTTTACTTACAGAAGTGAAACATCCTATTAAACTTGTGGCTATTTAGCATTTCTAGTATTCATAAGAAATGCTGTTTCAAAAATTTAGACATCACAAGCATAGAGGACTGAAGAGTAAACAGGTAGACTATTGTCTCAGTTTGAAAGTGAAAGTGAAGTCAGTCAGTCATGACCTACTCTTTGCGACCCCATGGACCATAGCCCGCCAGGCTGCTCTGTCCATGGGATTCTCCAGGCAAGAACACTGGGAGTGGGTTGCCATTTCCTTCTCCAGGAGATCTTCCCAACCCAGGGATTGAACCCAGGTCTCCCGCATTGTAGGCAGATGCTTTATCATCTGAGCCACTTAGTTTCTTGATTTGCATCCTTTAATGTTTATCAAAGTCATACCATATTTAAGATAGTGACCTTGAGAAGATAAGAGTATTTTTGAAGAGAGATAAGTCTTTTATCTCTTTTAACTAATCTCACTCACATACAAAAAGTTCCTAGAGAGCTGTAGTGTATTAAGAGAAGTGGAAGACACAGAATTACTTAAAGAATGGTATGTGATAAATACCATAAATAGAAAGCATGAGTGTATTTTAAACATATAAGTGAATAGTGTTCATCAGGACAATCAGAGTTTATTTAATTGGAAAATTAATTCTGTAGTCAGTCCTAGGAGGAGAGCCAGAATCTTGATAGAAGTGTAAACAGCTGCAGAGAATGGGAAGGTATAGTCAAAGAATATTAAGTAATTGTATTACCATAAATGTTATTTTATTATCTTGTATTAGACAAATTTCAGACCAACAGGTATAGAGGGTTAATGCAATAGACATTTATGCACCAACACACCAGATTTAAGCAGTGTTAACATTTTGCTGTAGTTGCTCTATCCCTCCCTTGAAAGCAGTCACTGTTCTGATTGGTATCTTATCTTTTTTTGTTTTTATACTTTTAATATAGAAGTAGGAGTCCATAAATACATATAGTGCCATGTTTTGCCCTTTAAAAATGGACATAAATGCTAACTTATTAGAGGTATCCTTTTGCTTTTTTTCACTCAGCTGTACTTACTATTGTGGCCATGTATCTAAGTTGATATAGATGGTTTCATCTTACTCAACTTGTGTATGCTAGCTCATCTTTTTGTAAGTCATGTCATTTACCAAGTTTACTTTTATCTATACCTTACTTTTCTTCAGTAACAGCATTGAGATAGGAAATTTACACTGTGCTATTGATTTGAGAAGTGTATGAGATTAAATTTGTTTTTGTGTTTTAAAATTTTTGTCTAGGAAATCCTTGCACGTGGAGTTCTTCTTCCATTGATAAATCAACTCAGTGATCCTGATTATATTAATCAATATATCATATGGATGGTATGTACTTTCTAAAATGCAGCTCTTGTTTTTAAAACAGTTTTTTAAAAGGTATAAATATGATTTGAAAGTCAGGATGATTTAAGCAATAATTTATTAAAGAAATTAAGTAAAAATATATCTCAAGGTAATCTTTTATATTTTCAATATTTCTGTTTGCTTATGTGTTGAATGTACTAGCCAGATTTTCCTTAAGGAAGTAGGTTGATAAGATAATCTTCCTTAACAGTGTTCCTGCTGTTTCTACGTATTTAAATATAAAAAAGGATGTTTTCTTATCTGTGTGTATAGATGATAAGTACTTCTTAAAACTGCTATTTGATTTTAAATTAATCTGAAATACTTAAATAGCATGCAATTTAAATTTTATGCTAAATAGTAGAGAGAAATATGGAGGAAAGAACATTAGATTGAGAAGAAGATCTAAGTTCCAGATACGTTTCTGTAGGTTGCGTAGTGTGTCAGTGAGTTAGATAACTCATAGTTTTCTCATTCATCAGATATATCAAAGGGTTAGTGGTTATTAAGTTTGCTAGTTCTAATTTTTTTTCTGATTGTATATGCTTTTCCTCAGCAAATTAATGGTTGAGGCAGAGTGTGTAATTGGGCTATTGCTGGGAATTACTTTGATGGTTACCTAAGTCTTTGATTCCTTTTTGTGAATCTGAAATTTCTCTCCCACATTGTCTTCTTTTACTGTCTAGCTTTTCTAGGAAGGAAGTATTTGATTGTTCTTTGTTTAATCATATCCATTATCAGACTTGCCATTTTTCATTGTTGTTGCTATTACAATATTTGTCTCTCCCATCAGCTTATGGGTTACCTGTAGGCAGAAATTGTCTTCCTAGCTTTGTGTTCCTAGAATCTTTCATGGAGTTCACAGAACTTAATTTTTCATTTCCTTTGTCAGCTTATTTAGAGTCCTGCTAGGCTGTACCTAGAGCTTTAAAAATTTACATAATCCCCATAGCTAAAAAATAAACCTTTGGTTAGGAATTCTGCTCCTGAAATTTATCCTAAAGTGCTAATAAATAAGGTTATAACAATCTGATTTAAGACTACTAATGGCAATCTTGCTAATAATACTAAAAAAAAGAAAGCAATGTAAGTGTTCAGCATAGAGGCACAGATGCACTCATTTCACATGCTAGCAAGGTAATTCTCAAAATCCTTCAGGCTAGGCCTAAACAGTACATGAACCAAGAACCTCCAGATGTACGAGGAGGATTTAGGACAGGCAGAGGAACCAGAGATCAAATTGCCAACTTCCGTTGGATCATAGAAAAAGCAAGGGAATTCTAGAAAAACATCTACTTCTGCTTCATTGACTATGCTGAAACCTCTGTATGTGGATCACAACAAACTGTTGAAAATTCTTCAAGAGTTGGGAATACCAGACCACCTTACCTGCCTCCTGAGAGACCTGTATGCAGGTCAAGAAGCAATGGTTAGAACCGATTATGGTTCAAAATTGGGAAAGGAGTGTATCAAGGCTGTACATTGTCACTTGCTTATTTAATGTACATGCAAAGTACATCATGCAAAATGCTGGGCTGGATGAAGCTCAGGCTGGAATCTAGACTGCCTCAAGAAATATCAGTAACCTCAGATATGCAGATGACACCACCCTTATGGCAGAAAGTGAAGAGGAACTGAAGAACCTCTTGATGAAAGTAAAAGAGGAGAGTGCAAAAGCTGGCTTGAAACTCAACAT
The DNA here is from genome assembly GCF_019320065.1 of Cervus canadensis. Classification (NCBI taxonomy): domain Eukaryota; kingdom Metazoa; phylum Chordata; class Mammalia; order Artiodactyla; family Cervidae; genus Cervus; species Cervus canadensis. Next base: position 24,532,673 of record NC_057388.1, on the reverse strand, counting down.
TCAAAAAACTAAGATCATGGCATCCGGTCCCATCACTTCATGGCAGATAGATGGGGAAACAATGGAAACAGTGACAGACTTTATTTTCTTGGGCTCCAAAAATCACTGTGGATGGTCACTGCAACCATGAAATTAAAAGACACTTGCTTCTTGGAAGAAAAGCTGTGACAAATCTAGACAGCATATTAAAAAGTAGAAATATCAATTTGTTAACAAAAGTCTGTCTACTCAAAGCTGGTTTTTCCGGTAGTCATGTACAGATGTGTGAATTGGACTGTAAAGAAAGCTGAGAGCCAAATAATTCACGCTTTTGAACTGTGGTGTAGGAGAAGACTTTTGAGAGTCCCCTTGGACAGTAAGGACAGTCAATCCTAAAGGAAATCAGTCCTGAATATTCATTAGAAGGACTGATGCTGAAGCTGAAGCTGAAGCTCCAATACTTGGGCCACCTGCGAAGAGCTGACTCACTGGAAAAGACCCCGATGCTGGGAAAGATTGAGGGCAGGAGGATAAGAGGGTGACAGAGGATGAGATGGTTGGATGGCGTCACCAACTCAGTGGACATGAGTTTGAGCAAACTCTGGGAGATAGTAACAGACACGGAAGCCTGTTGTGCTACAGTCCATGGAGTCGCAGAGTCAGACAGGACTGAACAACTGAACAACAAAATAGAGGAATAGTTTAGGAATATTGATGCAATAAATACTATTTATACTATGATGATAGTATGTCTTTATGAATATGAAAAGATGTGTTTATTTTTTATGTGAAAAGGACAACTAAAAATGATGTGTGTGTAGATATCTATTCCTTTAAAAATAAATATATAAGTAATTATATGTTTATGAATGACTGTGATTCTGATAAGTTGTATACTGACTGAAATGTTAATAGAGAGGTCAGTCAGTTCAGTGGCTGAGTCCTGTCTGACTCTTTGCGACCCCATGAACTGCAGCACGCCAGGCTTCCCTGTCCATTACCAACTCGCAGAGCTTGCCCAAACTCATGTACATTGAAATGGTGATGCCATCCAACCATCTCATCCTCTGTTGTAATAGAGAGGTAGTATCCTGGAAATTTTAAGTTTTCTCTTTTGTTTGTTTCACTTTACTACAAGTATTGGTTATGTCATAAGTGATTTTTTAAGAAGTAGGATAAAGGTAAAATTTTAAAACGTTTAAGTAGTAAAGTAAGAGTAAATATCTTAAAAAAATTTTTTTTTGTAACACAAAAATGAATATCATATACTAACCTTAAAAATCAGTTTATAGTACTATATAACCTTACCTATAGTACAGAACAGGATGCAAGTTTATGAGAATATTACGGTTATCTCTCACTCATGGGGTTAGGAATTATTTTTATTTCTATTTTTCTTTAGTTTTCAATTTTTATTTTGCTGAGCTTATATTAATTGTATAATTAGTTACATGGTAAAAACATTTTTGAGGGACTTAACACATATTCAGAACAGAATTCAAGCCACCAGATTTTTACTTGTTCTCTGCATAGTTGGACTGGTACTATTATTATGTATGATGGTTGGGGTCTTTTTTATTTAAAACAGTGATTGATCACTATTGTGCTTTGCTGTAAAATATCAGAAAATATATTTAAAAGTGAAAAATATATCAATAAAGGATCTTTAGCTTGCTTTGTTGTCTGGTTTATTCTCTTGACATTATTTATGTGGAAAACCCTTTGCACATAGGTATTATAAAATTGGCTCAGTTCTTACTCTTTCTGCCAGGTAAATTTCATATTAACGATATCTAATTGTATAGTTTATTTTTATTTGAAAGGAAAAGTTTAGAGCAGTGTAGTAGTAACATATATCCTCCAAATGAAATGTTCATATTACCTAACAGAAGTTTTAAGTTTTTAAGTTGTTTCTAAAGATAGTATGGGCCAATTTGGATTATTTATCTCAAAATATATATTTTATATCTTTTGGGGACAAACTAGTTAATGGTAAACTGTTCTCTCTGACTGTGGAATAGTTTACTTAATTGGTTTATATTGTTATCCCCTACTAGAGCAGATTAGTGAGCAGCTGTTTACTTGTTTCTTAATGTATTAGAAAAATCAGGTCTTTAATAATTACTTCTTTTATTATTGAAGTAAAATTTATACAAAGTGAGAGACATCGCCAAGTAGTTATCTGAAGTTGTGTTATAATTTTGTACTTCTACTTGCACTATTTGAGAATGTGAAGACCAAATTTGGTCTCTGCACATTCTGATAGATATTTGGCATTTTCATTTTGTTATGGTTAACTTGCACATCCTTGATGACGAATGATTTTGAACATTTTTTCATGTGCTTATTGCCCCCCCACCCCCGCCAACTTCTTTTCGCCACAGTTCTCAACTTTGGCAATCACCAGTACTTGGACTGCTGTTTAGAATGGACAACCAAGTTGGCTACCTTTTCATAGTTCCCTTTACTGTTTTGTTTGGCTTAAATTTATTGACAGTCAGAGTCATTAGTTCCTTTACAACATTCTCAACTACCTTTCCACTCTCTCTCAGTTTATTATTTGCTTGGTGAAATCACATTCTGGTTAAATCCAACTTAATGTTCTACTCCATTCAATCTTAAATAGCAAGTGTCTGGAGAAGGATGAAATAACAGTTATTCATGTCATTACAGTGGTTCTGTTAAATTTATGTCAGAGAATGCCACTCTTAATGTTTAAAATCCAATAACTTTTCATTCCATTCACAGTGAAAGCCAAGCCATTTTCTAAACCCTGTCCTGCCTGCTTTTCCATTAGCACTCATCTCCCGTGCTCTTCGGCATTTCTTTGGTTTAGCTCTAGTCACCATGGCTGCCTTGCTGTCATCAGACATTCTGAGTGTGCTCTTTACTTCACAGTGTGCTAAATACCTTACTTACTTTGTTAATAGTCTGTGACCCAGGAGAATGTAAGTACCATGAGGAGAGATTTTCATTTTGTTTGAGGACAGTTGTGCCTGGCCCACGGTAGGTATTCAAGATTATGTTTTCACTTACGTGAATCTCCCTCCCATCTGTGTTTTAAATTTTATTTTCAGATCCGTGATTCTAATTGCAACTATGAGGCCTTTATGAACATTATTAAATTGAGTGACAATATTGGAGAGCTCGAAGCAGTCAGAGATAAAGCAGCAGAAGAATTACAGTATCTTCGATCTCTAGATACAGCTGGTGATGGTAAGTAATTTATTTAAGAATGTTTTACTTCTTTAACAATTACTGTGTATTCAAACAAAACTTTAATTTACCTAAATGTCATTTTATGTTATTAGTTGTTTTCACCTTAACTGAATCTGACTTTTATTATGCTAATATGTTCTGAGAATAAAGCACAATAGTTTTCTGAATGAGACTCTTATTATTGCAGTTATCGCTAAAGATAATTGACATAGTTTAATTTTAATTAAATAATCTCACTATAAAATTTCCAGTTATTTCTTTTTTAAATAAAATGATTGCTGTATTCATTGGTTATTATGTTAAATTACAGTAAGTGTATGTTTAAAGTATTTCACAAGTAACACTGTCACTTTACCTCATAATCAATTTATTTTTAGATATCAACACCATCAAAAATCAAATAAATAGCTTATTATTTGTGAAGAAAGTATGTGACTCAAGAATACAACGGTTGCAGTCAGGCAAAGTGAGTAAAATACTCTTGAATTAATATTTAACTATAGATAATTTCTTTTCATTCAAATATCCAGAAAATAACAAAAGGTCGAGTATTAACCAGTGTGGCATTTTACAGAAGAACTAAAAATTTAGAGAAAATTTATATTATACAATGTAGTAAGTATTTATTAAAACAAGCTAATGAGATTAAAATACTGCATGAAAAGTAAATTCTTTTTCTTGATTTATGCATTTATCTACTCATGTGTCATTTATTCAAAATTCAGCATTTATTGAATTTTGTACATTGGACACCATTTTAGATGGATCTAACAGATGGAAATCTCTCTCATGAAGCTTACATTTTCGTTGCAGAATCAGAAAATAAACCAATATATAAATTGATATATTATGTAAAAAATGGAAAAGTAAGTGAAATGTGAAAAAATAAAATGTAAAAAAAAAAAAACCTAAAATGTGAAAGAAAATAAGTAAAGCAAAGTAGGGTGGTAGAGAATGTCAGAGTGGCTTAGATAGGTGCTCAGAGATCTGGTGACATTTGAGCATAGAGAGATCTGAATAATATGAGAGACTCCTGTGGAATTTTTTTTTTCTTTTTTAAATCTTTCATGCAAAGGTGAGAGCAAATGTGAAGTCCCTGGAATAGGAACGTGCCTGGTCTTCCCTGGTAGCTCAGACGGTAAAGTGTCTGCCTACAATGTGGGAGACCCGGATTCAACCCCTGGGTCGGGAGGATCCCCTGGAGAAGGAAATGGCAACCCACTCCAGTATTCTTGCCTGGAAAATCCCTTGGACTAAGGATCCTGGTAGGCTACAGTCCATGGGGTCCTGAAGAGTCGGACACGACTGAGCGACTTCACTCATTGTGACTGGTGTGGAATGTATGATAGGATTTGTAGTAGGAATGAATTTAGAGAGGAACCTTAGGGGTTAGATCATACGTGGTTTTACCTTCCATAGTAAGATTTTTAAAAATCTGGCTGTGATAGAAATCCATTGGACATTCGCCCTGGCAAGTGACATAATCAGACTTATGAGGTAAAATGATTACTTGGGCTCTTTGTGATGAGTAGATTGTGGTGGAGTGGTGGAGACAAGAATGGAAACTAACAGATCATTTACACGACTCTTGTTTTTGTTTAGTAAGAGATGTCTGGGGGGGTTCATGTAAGAAGTTAATTGGAGACAGTATTTGCTAATGTGTTAAATGTGGGTTTAGAGAGAAAAAAGAATTCAAGGATGATTCCGAAGTTTTTTGGACTGAGCACCTGCATGAATAGTGTTGTTATTCACTAAAATGAGTAAAACTGAGGGAGGAGGAAGTTTGGAAGAGAGAATCAAGTTTTGAATGTTTTAGCTTGAGATCCCTGTTTGATGTTAAAGTAGACATTCTAATTGGTAAATTCAACTTCAAGGGAAATTTTGTGAATGAAATAAACTTTGAGAATCCTCAGGATTATCAGCTGCTTGTTTAAAGTTGAGAGATTGGATGAGATTACTTAAAAGAATGAGTTTAAGAAAGAAGATATCAAAGACTTTGTCCTGAGGCACTTCAGTTACTAGTGTTTAAGACGAAGTGAAAGATCTAGTCAAACAAACTGTAAATGACTGTTGAGATTGAAGGAAAGGAGTGTGATATCCTAGAAGCAAAGTATAGAAAATGCTGAAAAAGGTCAGAGATCAGGTGTATCACAGACTACTAATAAGTTGAGTAAAATGAAGATTTAGAATTGACTGTTGGGTTTGCCACAGGGGCATTATTGGTGATCCATGAGAGCATTTTGGTTGAATAGTGGAGAAAAACCCTGATGGGAGTCAGTCAGGAGAAAATGGGAAGAAATGAATTAGAAACAGTGATTATAGGTAGCTGTTTGGATGAGTTTCATTGTAAAAGAGAGCAGAGATTTGGGGCTTTGAAACAAATTTTTTACTACCTTTAGTTTTTAGTGTAATCACCTTTTTTATGCCTGTTTTCTATTGGAAATTGATTTGTGACTCTTTGGTCTTGTAATTTTGCAGTGTACTTAAATTCCTTAAGGAATAGAAGACTTATTTTTAAATTTTGAGTTTAGTTTGCTAGTTTAATTATAACTTACACATTATTTGAGGCCTATATTTGTCATAAATGTGTGTGCAGATGTATGTATGTCTGTCTTTGTTCAGTTAACTATATTTTAAAATGAATTTATATACGCATGTAAATTCAGAATAGAAGAATAATATGGTTTCACTTGTGATTGTTGTTTCTTTATCTAGTTACCCTACCTAGATCTTAAAGTTAGTGATGCTTGTGTCCAACTCTTTGCGAACCTATGGACCGTAGCCTGTCAGGCTCCTCTGTCCATGGGATTCTCAAGGCAAGAATACTGGAGTAGGTTTCCATGCCCTCCTCCAGGGGATCTTCCCCACCCAGGGAATGAACCCTCCTCTCTTATGTCTCTTGCATTGGCAGGCAGATTCCTTACTGCTGAGCCACCAGGGAAGCCCTTGGTGATCCTTAAGCATCATTATTTAAGTCTGTTTGCCTAAATAATTTTTGATACTGAATTCCTTTTAAAATTTAGAAATCTTGTTTGGAAGCTTGTCAATTCTGATTTGAATATGAAGCTTTACCTTTTTTAATAGCTCAAGACATAGCATGTATTCCTTTGGATGAAAATTCAGAATCTTCAGAGATAGAGGTTTTTTAACCATACTGCTCATCTTAAAATCTTAGAGATGCTTTATTCTTTTTATTACAAATAAAGTGATAGTGAATACTCTTCTCCATCCCATATCTATAGAGCTGCTGCTGGACAGAACCAAGAAGTGATAAAATCTGAGGAAGGAAGACTGAGATAGGGGAAGTCATGTGCTGGTGCTAGATTGCTTTGTTGTTGTTCAGTCGCTCAGTCGTGTCCAACTCTGTGACCCCATGGCCTGCAGCATGCCAGGTTTCCCTGTCCTTCACCATCTCCTAGAGTTTGCTCAAACTCATGTCCATCGAGTCAGTGATGCCATCCAGCCATCTCATCCTCTGTTGTCCCCTTCTCTTCCTGCCTTCTATCTTTCTCAGCATCAGGATCTTTTCCAGTTAGTTGACTCTTCCCATCAGATGGCCAAAGTATTGGAGCTTCAGCTTCAACATCAGTCCTTCTAATGAATATTCAGGATTGATTTCCTTTAGGATTGACTGATTTGATCTCCTTGCAGTCCAAGGGACTTTCAAGAGTCTTCTCCAACACCACAGTTTGAAAGCATCAGTTTTTTGGTGTTCAGCCTTTTTTATAGTCCAACTTTCACTACTGGAAAAACCATAGCTTTGACAATGTGGACCTTTGTCGACAGGGTGATGTCTCCGCTTTTTAATAGGCTGTCTAGGTTTATCATAGCTTTTCTTTCAAAAAAATTAAATTCTTTTAATTTCATGGCTGCAGTTACCTTCCACGGTGATTTTGGAGCACAAGAAAATAGTCTGTCAGTTTCCATTGCTTTCCCTTCTACTTGCCATGAAGTGATAGGACCGGATGCCATGATGTTAGTTTTTTGAATGTTGAGTTTTTAAGCCAGTTTTTTTACTCTCTTTCACCTTCATCAAGAGGCTCTGTAGTTCCTCTTCACTTTCTGCCATTAGGGTGGTGTCATCTGCATGTCTGAGATTACTTATATTTCTCCAGGAAGTCTTGATTTCAGCTTGAGCTTCATCCAGCCTAGCATTTTGCATGATGTCATCTGCATATAAGTTAAATAAGCAAGGTGACGGTGTACAGCCTTGATATACTCCTTTCCCAATTTTGAACCAGTCTGTTGTCCCATGACTGATGCTCACTGTTACTTCTTGACTACATACAGGTTTCTCAGGAGACAGGAAGGTGGTCTGATATTCCCATCTCTTGAAGAATTTTCCAGTTTGTTGTGATCCACACAGTCAGAGGCTTTAGCATAGTCGGTGAAGCAGAAGTAGATGTTTTTCTGGAATTTGCTCTTTTTCGATGATCCAGTGGATGTTGGCCATTTGATCTGCTTCCTCTGCCTTTTCTAAATCCAGCTTATACATCTGGAAATTCTTGTTTCACATACTGTTGAAGTCCAGCTTGAAGGATTTTAGCATTACTTTGCTAGTATGTGAAATGAGTGCAATTTGCAGTAGATTGCTTTACCCCAATAATTTCAAATCAGTAATCTCTTGTTGTTCTTATGTTCTTATATGAAGAGGAGATACTAATTACAAGAGAAGTTTTTTTCTCCTCTTTTCAAATCATCTTCCTTTTCCTTTATGTATCACCTATGCCTAATTTAGTATCTGCCCCTGAATAAGGCAGCCTTATCTAACTTTCAGAAAACCTGTGCATCTTTTTTTGAAAATAGAGGTTTGTGAGTATGGATTTGGAAATGCAGAGAAGCTGGTGGAAATCATTTGCAGAAACATTGTTGGTTTTTGTGGAAAGGGCATCAGACTTTGAGGACACTGATTCATTCTGACCAGCTTTGCTATCATAGGCAACTTTTCTGATCATCAATTTTCTTATCTGTTGAGTGGGATTGGTGATGTTTATCCAATAGGATTGCTGTGGAGATTTAATGAAGTAATATGTGTAATGCATCTAGCACAGTGCTGGATGTGTAGATTCTCTAAATTTTGAACCTGTTAAAAACTTTTTTCTCTATATATAGGTAGTTTCCTTGCTTTGAAGTTTATATAATTTACCATTTAGGTAGACTGAAAAGAAACACATTTTCTACAAAGATTCAGAATTTTTACCCAATTAGCAAATCTACTAGTTAGGAATATTTTATTTTTTTCTAGTAGGTAGACTTCATCCTGTACTTGAAAATATTGGGATTTGTTTATTCTTCAACATAATATCCCCTTTAGTCCCTATCATGTTCATTTTTGTTTGGAATGGGTAAAAATAGAGAATACATGAAAATACATTTAGGTTTATTTTTTGTTAGAAGAAATGAGTGCTTATTGTACGTTTAGTGTACGTTTAATAAGCAGCTCTTAAAATAACTCCAGGAAATTCAGTCAGCTGATACTTTTTATTGGTAACCCACCTGTACAAGAAAAGAAGACTTTATTCCATTTTAACTTAATTTTTTACGTCTATGTAAGGATCTTTAATGTAGTGAGTGGATAGATGAGATGTTAATCTGAAAAACTTTTATTTGTAGGAAATAAATACTGTGAAACTGGCAGCAAACTTTGGGAAGCTTTGCACAGTCCCCCTGGACAGCATTCTTGTAGACAATGTCGCACTGCAGTTTTTTATGGGTAGGTAAATCCATTTTATAAAAATAACATAACCCTCAAGTTTTTTATAATTGTATATATTGTTAAATTTTAAATACTTCATATTAGGCATGCCATATGTATCTCTCTTCCACTCCTCATTTTCCGAAATATCCCGCACTTTTTTTGGAAACCATAGGGACAGAGATTTGTTTGGTTTTAAGGAAATAAATGCTTACTGTAGTTCCAGTGTGCATTTGCTAATCTGCTTTTAAATAAACCCCAAGAGATTCTAGTATGAATTTTAATTATTTGAGAAAGAGACTTTGTCAGGAAAGCATGGTATATATAACCTGCTTGTATCAATTTTGTGCATGAACAGGGGAAGGGTCTTATTTTCATACCATTTTATATATAAATGTTTACTGATTTTATTAATGTTACATCAGAATTGCTTTTATCTAGGGGATATTTCCAGCAAAGCTCCCTGAGACTTCATATTCATGAACAAAAAGAAATGCATGGCTTGTTGAAGAGCCCAATCTTTATTTTTAATACATGTGGTATAATAGTAATACTATGACTAATAATTTTTATTGAGAATGGAAGCTGAATGTTGGTGAAGTAGTTTATTTCTGATGAAGCCTTCCCTGGCAGCTTTATTCCCAAGAGGTGTTTTCATGAAAAATCAGATGTTTTTTAAAATGTACTTCCGTTTCTTTTTTCTGCATAATTGGTCTCTTCAGCTTAACCAATTTATGATATGACGTTTTTTTAACCTCCAGTATTTTCTAAACATGTTCAAAATGCAGAGTTTTAAGTATTTAAAACTTTCAAATACTATCTTTCTTAACTTGTCTTACAGCTGTATGCTCAAAACTCTGTGACTTTAATATCTCTGTTGTTATGGATTTTGTTTGGTAGACTACATGCAGCAAACTGGAGGTCAGGCACATCTCTTCTTTTGGATGACAGTGGAAGGATACCGTGTCACAGCCCAACAGCAGCTAGAAGTTTTATCAAGTCGTCAGAAAGATGGAAAACATCAAACCAACCAAACCAAAGGTCTTTTAAGAGCAGCTGCTGTTGGAATTTATGAACAGTATTTATCAGAAAAGGTGAGGATATACTTTGATTTATTTGAGAATACATTTTGTTTTCTTCCTTGACAGTGTCATTAATAATGGTAGATTATTAATAATTGAAATTAATAATGATGCTGCCAAAGAAGATGATAATGATTTGTAGTACTTGTAAATATCCATTGTTCATGCTGCTATGCACAACTGCCTTACATTGCCTTGTTTTATACTGATAATAGCTTTTGTATATTATTCTCATTGTATAGGTGAAGAAATTGATTAAATTAGAAAATTGAATTAACTTGTCCAGGGTCATGTGGATACTAAATAACAGAGTTAAGATTCAGGGTCACACAACTTTAGATAATAGGAAGTAAGAGGTAAACCTTGAAAACAGTAAAACAGAGCTGGAGTGGTTATACTAATATTAGATCATAGATTTTAAGACAGAAAATGTTACTAGAGAAACAAGGGACATTTTATAGTAGAAGGGTCAGTTGATCAGGATGATAAAACAGCAGAGCCCACACATACATGAAGCACAAACTGACAGAACTGAGGGAGAAATAGACAATTCAGCAGTAACAGTTGGAGACTTCAGTCCTCTCAAAACTGGTAAAACAGTTAGATAGAAAATGACCAAGGAGGTACAAGAATTGAACAATACTTTAGACCAATTAGACCAAATACATCTGTAGAATACTTCTCCTAACAACAGTGTTATTTTCAAGCATACACATGGAGCATTCTCCAGGATAGGTCATGCTGCTGCTTCTGCTAAGTCACTTCAGTCGTGTCTGACTCTGTGCAACCCAGTGGATGGCAGCCCACCAGGCTCCTCTGTCCACAGGATTCTTCAGACAAGAATACTGGAGTGGGTTGCCATTTCCTTTTCCAGGAAAGATCATAAGTTAGGCCATAAAACAACTCATTTTAGAGGCATTAAAATTACATATAAATATGTTAGTTTCTCATAGTAGAATTAATTAGAAATCAAGAACAAAAGGGATTTGAGGAAATTTATAAATACTTGAAAATCAAGCAACATATTTCTAAATAGTATCTGTGTCAAAAACTTCAGAAAGAAATTAGAAAATATTTTCAATTGAATGAAAATGAAAAAAACAATGCATCAAAATTTATGGGATGCGGTTAAAGAAGTGTGTAGAGGGAAATGTGTAGCTTTAAATGCCTGATTAGAAAGAAAGAAAGATGTCACATCAGCAATATACATTTCCCTCTTAAAAATCTAGAAAAAGAAAAGCACAACAAATCTAAGCAAACAGAAGGAAGGAAATAGTAAAGATCAAAATGGAAATCAGTGAAATAGGAAACAGAAAGACAATAGTGAAAAATCAGTAGTACAATCAAAAGTTGTAAAATGAACGATGAAATTTAGAAACCTTTAGCTCGGTTGGCCAATAAAAAAAGATACAGATCACCAGAATCATAAATGAAGGAGGAAGCATCACCACTGACTATAGAAATTAAAAGGACTACAGGGAAATACTATTGTTGTTCAGTCGCTAAGTTGTATCCAACTCTGTTATGAATGACCCCATAGACTGTAGCCGGCCAGGCTCCTCTGTCCATGGGATTTCCCAGGCAAGAATACTGGAATGAGTTGTGATTTCCTTCTCCAGGGGATCTTCCCAACCCAGGTGTCGAACCCTGTATTGACAGGTGGATTCTTCACCACTGAGCCACCCGGGATGCCCCGTAAGGAAGTATTACGAACAACTTTATGACAACAGATTAGACGATTTAGATGAAATGGACACATTTCTGGGGATACACTGATTGTCAGACTGACTCAGGAAGAATAGGAAATAGAGTAAATAAATTTAATTAATAATTAAAAATCATCTTTCAAAGAAAAGCCCAGGCCTAAATGGCTTTACTAGTGAATTCTGTCATATATTTCAAGAAGAAATAATACCAGTATTTCACAAACTCTTCCAGAAAACAGAGAAAAAGGAAACACTTTACAACTCATTTTATGAATTTAGTGTTATTCTCACATCAAAGACAAAGACATCATTTAGAAAACTACAGACTGATGTACCTCATGAATATGGACAAAAGTCCTCAAGATTCACACTCCAGTATTTTTAATGACTATATACTATAATACCTTTTAATTCATACTTATTAGCACAGAATTGTATTTTAATTTTAAGTATATATATTATTTGGAAACCACTCATTTGTGCATTTGCTTACATTTTTGCCTTATGAAATATATTGTATTTAAAAGAGTACGCAGTTTTAAGAATAATAGTATAACAAATGCCTTTATACACTCCATTCAGCTTTAGAAGTAGAACGTCCGGTATATTTTAAATTGCTTCCCTTGTGGTACAGCTGGTAAAGAATCCACCTGCAATGCGGGACACCTGGGTTGGAAACATTCCCTGGAGGCTACCCACTCCAGGATTCGGATCTGCAGAACTCCATGGACTGTATAGTCCGTGGGGTCGCAAAGGGTCGGACACGACTGAACTACTTATCTGTATTTTAAAAGATCCCTATGTTATCCTTTGCCTGGCCTTACTTTCTTGCTTTCTGATGAAGCCAGTTTTCTCTAATTATTCACTTACTTTCACATACAGTTTTCCTGTACCTGTATGTTCTAAATAATACTACTGTTTCAGCTTTATGAGATTTTGACATTACAAAAATGTCAGGAGAGATAGCTTTAGACATTTGCCTTCCAGATGGCTGTCATTGTTGCCAGCAGTAGAAAAGATGCCATTGTTGGCAGTAATCATATTTTTTAAAGCATGGGACAAGAATAATATCCATCTTTCATTTGAAAATATATCAAGAATGTGTGTGGCGAAAAGAATTAAGTAAACAAATTTATATGATTTTTCTCTAAAACTATTGAATGATTTTTGAAGGGACTAAAATTAACCTTGAAATAGATGTATGGAACTGAGTACGTGTAGGCTATAGCAAGAACTCATACAATGAAGAAAATAACTCATTTTTTGGAAATAAAGCTATTGAGAACTCAAATATCACCAGAAAGGAACAGCCAGCTTAAACACAGTTTTCTCACTTTCTTTAATAAAACTATAATTTCTTTGGAATGCTCCTTTATTCTCACACGTTTAAATGATCTATGCGTTTTAGAACCATTTTCCTTGAAAAGGAGAGGTTGTTAACTTATGACATCCATTATGCTTTGAAGTACTTAAAAAATAGGCATTTTAGACATGGGCAACTTGTATGATGAATTCATAGATGCAGAGAACCTGATTGACAAACAGCTGGTCTACCAAACAAACCTGGAGATACGAAGTTGATAGACGCTTTTTTGGGAAAGCTGGAAACAAATCCCTGTAGATTAAAATCCCGTTATTCTTTGCCTAAATAATTTTATTGAAAGGATATTTCACCTGGTGTCATGACATTGCAGTGGTAAGAGAAATAAATATGATAAAGGCTCAAGAGCAGAGCCGAAAGTCATAGTGAATTTTATTTTATAGTTGATTGTATTTAGTTATACCACTGTATAAAATAAAGGATTGTCCTGAAAGCTGCAGGCAGATCAGAAAAGTATTGTTTAAAAAGGCACACAAAAATTCCCTACAAGATCATAGAATAAAAGGTAAATGTAATTGTTTATTTTTTATTAAATATAGATGTATCTATTTATTAGTCCTATTATGTGTATAATCTTTTAAAAAGTCTTAGATTTATATATTTTAAGAATAAACAGTGGTACTGCCTACCAATTTTAAATTTAGATTAAAAGTTTAAAAAATGTTAAAATAAGTTTCTGTATCAGAGAACAGGAATATTATTAAGTATATTGTTTTGTTTTCTCAAACATATTTTTTGATCAGTCCTGTTAATTTTCAGTTGCCACTGTTAACTAGTCATTTTGTTTAAATAACTACATTTGTGTAATATGGAAGTAAACAATACAGACTAATAGATAATTTTGGAAAAAACATGCAATTTTTGTATTTTTATGTTAAAGTAATAGCATATGTGCAAATATTTCTCCTGTATTACCGTTCTTTTTTTTAAAAGGGACTTGGTTAGTTATGCCCAACGTTAGCTCTCTGAAAGTATTGCTTACCGTATTCCAAGGATAAGGCTTAATCTAATTCTGTGTACCTGAGATTATAGAAAAAATTAAGCTAGATAAATTGCAAATGTTATTTTCAAATTTGTCTCTTATTTCCTAGAAACTGAGTGTAGTGAGCTCAGAGGGCACATGAAAGGACAGAAACTACCTTAAATCATGTTCCTCTCTGATCTTTGTCGAATAGTTGAAGCTGTTGAGTTCTTCTGTTGTTACTTCAGGGTGAGAGGGGTGGGGGGGAAGGGAACACCACACCCATACACAAACAAGTAATAGGTAAGTGTCCTTTTCTTCTTCCTCCAAAAACCCCCTCACAAGAACCAAAAAAGTACCACCACACTACCTCCCTGAGTTTGCTTCTAAGAGTGTTGAATTAACAAGGGGACATTAGAAGTTGTATAGCCCTTATGCTGCACATTCATACCCTCCTGTTTACTTACTTAAAAAAATTTTTTTTAAAATTTTGTTCAAGAATGGTTGGTACGTAGTATTGTGTTAATTTCTGCTGTATAGCGAAGTGATTCATTTACACATGCACACATTCCTTTTCATATTTTTCTCCATTATGGTTTTTCACAGAGTATCGAGTGTGGTTCCTGGGCTATACAGTAGGACCTCGTTGTTTATCATTGTATATATACTAGTGTGCATCTGTTAATCCCAAGCTTCCATTCCATCCCTCCTGCATCCTCTCTCCCCCTTGGCAGTCTCCGGTCTCTTCTCTGTGTTTATGAGTCTGTTTCTCTTCTGTGAAGTGAGGTCGCTCAGTTGTGTCCAACTCTTTGCAACTCTGTAGCCTACCAGGCTCCTTGATCCATGGGATTTTCCAGGCAAGATTACTGGAGTGGGTTGCCATTTCATTCTCCAGGGGATCTTCCCGACCCAGGGATCAAACCCGGACCTCCCGCATTATAGGCAGACGCTTTACCATTTGAGCCACCAGGGAATAAGTTCATTTGTGTCGTGTTTTACATTGTGCGTATAAGTGATACGGTAATTTGTCTTTCTCTTTCTTACTTACTTCGCTTAGTATGATAATCTCTAGGTCTATCCATGCTGCTGCATATGACTTTATTTCATTCCTTTTTATGGCTGAGAAATACTCCATTGTGTATGTACCACGTCTTTATCCTTTCCTCTCTCGTTGAACGTGAGGTTGTTTCTGTGCCTTGGGTGTTGTGAATAGTTCTACTTTGAACATGAGAGTGCATTTATCTTTAAATTACAGTTTTGTCTGGATGTATGCCCAGAATACTTACATACTTTTTCTTCTCTTGATTTATATATTTCTGTTCCTTAGATAGTCTAATAGATAGCATAGAGAAATTGCTTAAACAATGCATTCTTTTGGTACTGTCTCTAAAAGTTACCATCATTTAATCACTCATTTATTCTCCATAGCCTTCAGACTTAAAAATACAAAGGTTAACATGCTGAAGAATGTCTGTAGTATCTGTCACATTATGCACCTTGAGATGAAAGTTATTGAAACAAAATAACTTTTCAAATTTTTTTCTGTCCCTTATCATGCTGATACTTTGCTGCAGTATTATAAAACTGAATTAGGATAAAGACAGTCGCTTTTAAGTGCCATTCAGAAGGATTGTTTCTGGTGTTAAATGATAAGTAGCAACGTGGCATACTCTTGACATTTCATTAAGTGCGCATCGAGGACTCCTGAGCGCTCAGCACTGATGCGTGGTGAGTGTCTCCTGTGAGCTGGACACACACGCCTTATGCAGCCCTCTCTTCTCCTCACAGTAATCACATGCAGTGTTTATCTCCATCTTACAGCGTGAGTAAGTTAAGCCTTGTGACAGGAAACTTGCTCAGCAAAAGTTAGGGTTTAAATCCACGTTTGTCTAACAAGTCTACCGTGTAGTAAGTACCTCATGGCCAGAAAAATACTAGCTCTGATTTCAGCCTTTAAACATCAAGGTGTCATATACAAACCAAGGATTTTTTTTGCAGTTACTTTTAGTACTATGATTCCATTATTTAATTGTCCTACTTCGGCTCCCTGATGCAAAGAGCCAACTCAGCGGAAAAGACCCTGATGCTGGGAAAGATTTGAGGGTAGGAGGAGAAGGGAGCGACAGGATGAGATGGTTGGATGGCATCACTGACTCAGTAGACATGACTTTGAGCAAACTTAGGGAGATAGTGAAGGACAGGGAAGCCTACCATGCTGCAGTCCATGGGGTTGCAGAGTCGGACATGACTGGGTGACTGAACAACAAATTATTTAATTCTCCTACTATGATGGCTTAACTTGTATTTAGAAATTTCAAAGATCAGTGCTACTTGTGTTTTTCTCTGTCAGGCATCTCCAAGAGTTACTGTTGATGATTATTTGGTAGCAAAATTAGCAGATACTTTGAATCATGAAGATCCAACCCCTGAAATCTTTGATGACATTCAAAGGAAGGTATTATGTACAACATTTATCATTATATCTTTTTTGAAAACAATATATATGTCTATATGCTTGTAATTTGTCTGTAAAAGGTTACTGAAATGTTATGAAAGTACAGTGTGATAACTAAAAAGATGTGTTATGGTAATAATGTTTCACAAAGTAGCCAGTTTTTCTTTGCTTATTTACTGTAAAAATGCGGAAAATCCCTATGCTGGGTTGTTTACTTTGAATCTGGCTAAAGTGACAGATACAGATTCTAGAATTTTATGAATAGATGATGTATAAATAACAGATTCATTATTTTAATATGTGCTTTGAGCCTTTGTGTATTTGGATTTGTTTCTTAGAGGACACGACTTTGTAGAGCACTATATATAACTGCTCTCCTGTGACTTGTTTTGCAGTAGGACCCTTTTCAGTATAATTTAGATTCTAGAGGGGCCAGAAAAATATCTCTAGTTGTGACATAGTCTTATTACTGACATCTTATAAATATGGAGCCTATAATTCGTTGGAGTAATACCTTTGTCTAGCTTTTGTTGAAATCTCTTTTTTTTTTTTGGTGGAGATTACTACATTATTTGTATTAATGATTGAATATCTTGATTTATTTCAATAAGGTGTATGAATTGATGCTTCGAGATGAAAGATTTTATCCTTCCTTCAGACAGAATGCACTTTATGTGCGCATGTTAGCTGAACTGGATATGTTAAAAGATCCTAGTTTCAGAGGATCAGATGATGGTGATGGAGGTAAGGTAGCATACATTGTACATTTATCCGTGTATATATGTATATTCCTGTGTATATTCTGCTTACCAAAGGAAATCCTTTAAAATAGCATAAAAATGTTCTTAAAGCTGAAATATAAATTGTAATATATTTTTAAGTCCATGAATAAATGATGAAGTTTACTTACTATACTAAATTAAAATGTTAAAATCTGATAACAAATTAGAACATAACTGTTAAGCCTAGAATTCCTTTTTTATGTATTTATTCATTTTTCAGTCGAAGGATAATTCCTTTATAGAATTTTGTTGTTTTCCACCAGACATCAACAAGAATCAGCTGTAGGTGCACCTGTGTCCCCTCCCTCCCAAACTCCCTCTCATCTCCTTCCTCATCCCACCCTTCCAGATTGTTACAGAGCCCCTGTTTGTGAGTTTTACAGAAAATTCCCATTGGCCCTCTTATTTTACATGTGGTATTGTAAGTTTCCATGTTACTCTCTCCATACGCCTCACCCTCTCTCTCCTCCCCTCCCCCTGTGTTTCTAAGTCTGTTCTCTATGTCTGTTTCTCCGTTGCTGCCCTGAAAATAAATTCACTGGTACCATCTTTCTAGATTCCATATATATGTGTTAGTATATGATATTTATATTTCTCTTTCTGACTTACTTGACTCTGTATAATAAGCTCTAGGTTTGTCCACCTCATTAGAACTGACTCAAATGCATTCTTTTTCATGTCTGAGTAATATTGCATTGTATTCATGTACCACAGTGTCTGTATCAGTTCATCTGTCGATGGACGTCTAGGTTGCTTCCATCTTCTAGCTATTGTAAATAGTGCTCCAGTGAACCTTGAGTTCCGTGTATCTTTTTCAGTTTTGGTTTCCTCAGGGTGTACGCCTAGTAGTGGGATTGCTGGGTCACATGGTGGTTTTATTCCTAGTTTTTAAAGGAATCTCCATACCGTCTTCCATACTGGCTGTGTCAGTTTACATTCCCACCAGCAGTACAAGGATTCCCTTTTCTCCACATCCTCTACAACATTTATTGTTTGTAGACTTTTTGATGATGACCATTCTGACTGGTGTGAGGTGATATCTCATTGTAGTTTTGATTTGCATTTCTCTAATAATGAGTGGAGTTGAGCATCTTTTCATGTGTTTGTTAGTCATCGGTATGTCTTCTTTGGAGAGATGTCTGTTTAGGTCTTTTCCCCACTTTTTGATTGGGTTTTGTTTTTCTGGCATTGAGTTGTATGAACTGCTTGTATATTTTGGAAATTAATCCTTTGTCAGTTGGTTTCTTTGCTATTATTTTCTCCCACTCTGAGGGTTGTCTTTTCATCTTGTTTGTCATTTCCTTTGCTGTGCAAAAACTTTTAAGTTTAATTAGGTCTCACTTGTTTATTTTTATTTTGTTTCCATTGCTCTAGGAAGTGGGTCATAGAGGATTTTGCTTTGATTTATGTCATTGAATGTTCTGTTATGTTTTCCTCTGAAAGTTTTGTAGTTTCTGGTCTTACATTTAGGTCTTTAATCCATTTTGAATTTATCTTTGTGTATGGCATTAGGAAGTGTTCTAATTTCACTCTTTTACACGTAGCTGTCCAGTTTTCCCAGCACCACTATTGAAGAGGTTATCTTTGCCCCATTGTATATTCTTGCCTTCTTAGTCAAAAATAAGGTGCCCGTATGTGCATGGGTTTATCTCTGGGCTCTCTGTCATGTTCCATTGGTCTGTATTTCTTTTTGTGCCAGCACCATACTGTCTTGATGACTGTAGCTTTGTAGTATAGACTGAAGTCAGGAAGGTTGATTCCTCCAGCTCCATTCTTCTTTCTCAAGACTGCTTTGGCTATTTGGGGTCTTTTGTGTTTCCATATTAATTGTGAAATTTTTTGTTTTAATTCTGTGAAAGATGTTGTTGGTAATTTGATAGGGATCTCTGTGAATCGGTAGATTGCATTTGGTAGTATAGTCATTTTCACAATATTTATTCTTCCAACCCAGGAACTTGGTATATCTCTCCTTCTGTTTAATGTTGTCTTTGATTTCTTTCATCATTATAATTTTCCATATACAGTTCTTTTGTCTCCTTAGGTAGGCTTATTCCCAGAAATTTCATTCTTTTTGTTGCAGTGGTAAATGGGATTGATCCCTTAATTTCTCTTTCTAATTTTTCATTATTAGTATATAGAAATGCAAATGATTTCTGTGTATTGACCTTCCTTCCCATGACTTTGCTAAATTCACTGATTAGCTCTAGTAATTTTCTGATAGTTTCTTTTGGGTTTTCTATGTATAGTATCATGTCATCTGCAAGTAGTGAGTTTTATTTCTTCTTTTTCCAATCTGGATTTCTTTATTTCTTTTTCTTCTCTAATTGCCATACCTAGGACTTCCAAACCTATGTTGAATAATAGTGATAAGAGAGGATACAGTTGTCTTGTTCCTGATCATAGAGGGAATGCTTTCAGTTTTTCACCATTGAGAATAATGTTTGCTGTGGGCTTATCATATATTACCTTTACTGTGTTGAGGTAGGTTCCATCTGTGCCCATTTTTTGAAGTGTTTTTATCATAGATGGGTGCTGAATTTTGTCAAAGGATTTTTCTGCATCTGTTGAGTTGGTCATGGTTTTTATCTTTCAGTTTTTTTAATATGATGTATTCATTGATTGATTTGTATATATTGAAGAATTCTTGCATCCATGGAATAAACCCAACATGATCATGGTATATGAGCTTTTTAATGTGTTGTTGAATTCCCTTTGCTAGAATTTTGTTGAAAACTTTGGCATCTGTGTTCCTCAGTGATATTGGCCTGTAATTTTCTTTTGTGTGTGTTGTCTTTGCCTGGTTTTGATATCAGAGTGATTGTGGCCTTGTAGAATGAGTTTGGAAGTGTTCCTTCCTCAGAAGGTTTTTTGAAGATTTTCAGAAAAATAAGCATTAGCTCTTCTCTAAATGTTTGATAGAATTCCCCTGTGAAGCCATCTGGCCCTGGGCTTTTGTTTTTTGGGAAATTTTGGATCATAGTTTTGATTTCATTGTTTCCAGTTGGCTTGTTCATAATTTCTTTTTTTTTTTCCCTGATTCCTTCTTGGGCGGTAGAACTTTTCTAAGAATCTGTCCATTTCCTCTAGGTTGTCCATTTTATTAGCCATATAGTTGCTCATAATCTCATATGATCCTTTATGTTGTCATCACCTCTACTTTTTCATTTCTAATTTTGTTGATTTTTCTTCCTTTTTTTCTTGATGAGTCTGGCTCTTGGGTTGTCAATTTTATCTTCTCAAAGAACCAGCTTTTAGTTTTATTAATCTTTGCTATTGTTTCCTTCACTTCTTTTTTATTTGTTTCTCCTCTGATCTTTATGATTTCTTTCCTTCAACTGACTTTGGGGTTTTTTGTTCTTTTTCCAGCTGCTCGGGATGTAGACTTAGGTGCTGTCTTCGATGCTTTTCTTTCTTCTTGAGGTAGAATTATATTGCTAAAAACTTCCCTTCTTAGAACTCTTTGCTGAATCCCGTAGGTTTGGGGTTGTCGTGTCTTTGTTGTCGTTTGATTTTAAGAATCTTTAAGAAATCTTAATCTTTAAGAATTATTTCTTCAGTAACCTCTTTGCTGTTTAGTAATGTATTATTTAATCTCCATGAGTTTGTGTTTTTTGCAGTTGTTTTTTTTCCTGTAGTTGATGGTCTCATAACATGGTGGTCAGAGAAGATACTTGATAAAATTTCAGTTTTCTTAAATTTACTGAGGCTTGATTTGTGACCCAAGATGTGGTCTGTCCTGAAGAATGTTCCATGTGCCCTTGAGAAGAAAGTGTATTTTTCTGCATTTGGTGGAAAGTCCTGAAGATATCAGTGAAGTTCATTTGGTCTAATGTTTCATTTAAGGTTTGTGTTTCCTTACTGAGTCTCTGTTTTGATGATCTGTCCATCAGTGTCAGTGGGATGTTCAAGTCCCCTACTATTATTGTATTACTGTTGATTTCCCCTCCTATGCTTGTTAGTGTTCTCCTTATGTATTGAGATGCTCCTATGTTGGGTGCATAAATATTTATAATTGTATGTCTTCTTCTTGGATTAATCCCTTGAACATTGTGTAGTGTCTTTCCTTATCTCTTATAATATTCTTTATTTTAAAGTCTATTTTGTCTGAAATAAGGATTGCCACTCTGGTTTTCTTTAGGTTTCCATTTGCATGGACTATCTTTTTCCATCCTTTTACTTTCAGTCTATGTTTCTGTAGGTCTGAAGTGGGTCTCTTGTGTGCAGCATATATATGGGTCTTATTTTTGTATCCATTTAATCAGTCTATATCTTTTGGTTGGTGCATTTAACCTGTTTACATTTAAAGTAATTATTGAGATATATGTTCCTGTTGGCATTTTCTTAATTGTTTTGGGTTCGTTTTTGTAGGTCTTTCTTTTCTCTTGTGTTTACTGGCTATGTAAGTCCATTTAGTATTTGTTTTAAGACTGGTTTGGTGGTGCTAAATTCTCTTAACTTTTGCTTGTCTGTGAAGCTTTTGATTTCTCCAATTTTGAATGAGATCTTTGCTGGGTAAAGTAATCTCGGTTATAGATTTTTTTCTTTCAGTACTTTAAATATATCCTGCCATTCCCTCTGGCCTCCAGAGTTTCTGCTGAAAGATCTGCTGTTAAGCATATGGGTTTTCCCTTGCTCCTTTTAATATTCTTTCTTTGTATTTAATCTCTGTTAGCTTTATTATTATGTGTCTTGATGTGTTTTTCCTTGGGTTTGTCCTGTAAGGGACTCTGTGCCTCTTGAACTTGATTGACTATTTCCTTTCCCATGTTGGGGAAGTTTTCAACGATAATTTCTTCAAAAATTTTCTCAGTGCCTTTATTTTTTTTCTTACTCCTCTGGGATTCCTTATAACTCCAATGTTGGTGTGTTTAATATTGTCCCAAAGGCCTCTGAGACTATCCTCAATTTTTTTCATTCTTTTTCCTTTATTCTGCTCTTCAGCAGTTATTTTCACCATTCTCTTTCAGCTCACTTATCTGTTCTTCTGCCTCAGTTATTCTGCTATTGGTTCCTTCTAGAGTATTTTTAATTTCAGTAATTGTGTTATTTATACCTGTTTGATTATTCTTTATTTCTTCTATGCCCTTGGTGATTGTATTAACTGTGTTAATTATTTCTTGCATCTTTTCCATTCTATTTCAAAGACTTTGGAGTATCTTTACTGTCATTCTGAATTCTGTCTCAGGTAGATTGCTTATTTCATCTTTGTTTATTTGGTCTTACGACTTTCTGTCTTGTTCTTTCATTTGTGCTGTATTTCTCTCTCTCTTTTTTTTTCTTTTTTCTAACTTGCTCCACTTTCCCAGGCTTTAGGATTGTATTCCTTCTTCATTTTGGTTTTGGCCCTTGGAGGGAAAGGCTGTTGGTCTGAGTGGCTTGTATTGACTTCTTATTAGGGATGACTAGTACCTATGTTCTAGTGGGAGGAAATCAAGCAGGTAGGTAATTACAGAAATAATGGAACATATACGTTCACTTCCATACATACAGTCATAACCAAAGTATTCTAAAGAAAAGAGTATAGGAGATAGACTTGGTGAACAAGGGAAACCAAACGTGATATCGATCAATTAAAAGCAGAGCTAACTAACACTCAATCTGGAAAACTGAGCCTAAGCAGATTGCCAACTGGGGAATATAGCAAAGAGAGCACAACAATTTAACTTACATAGTGAAAAAAAAAAGAGTGAAGGAAAAAAGGGAAAAAGAAAAGAAAAACAAAGAGAAGGGAGAGATAAGAGAATTTTTCTTAAAATTCTTGAAGCATGTTTTCAAAGGGATTGTCACCCCAATATTTTTATGGTAGTTTCTTTTTTGCTTATAAGTAATAATTGTCATGATTCATGATAGGATTATTGAGAAGGTTAAATGAGATAACAAGTGATGATTCTGAGAATGTCCCATAAACTATAAAACATTGTAAAAACATTTTTTTTCTGTTTTTAATTGGACTCTGCTCCAAATCCTGTATAATATAAGCCAGAAGAAGCTACAAGGATCATTTATTCCAATCTTTCCATTTTCTTCTGGTCACATTGTATAGTGAAGAAAACAAAAAAAAAAAAAAGAGAAAAAAAAACCAGACTTTAAGAGTGATAACACTTTGATTTTACTCCTTTTCTACTACTTATTACCTATGTGATGTTGGCCAAACATTTAGTTTCTTTAGGCCTTATTTTTCTCAGTTATAAACTGAGATTATAAACTGATATTACTACAATCTTCTTGTAGTAATATCCTACCTCAGAGTTGTCATATCTTAATGGAATTCTGTATGTAAAAATGATATATAAACTAAAACACAAATATCAGTTTTTCTTCACAGTAAATAATTAGCTATTTAAGAATAGTGTGAGAGGCAGCCCTTAGTTTGCAGACTTTAGGCCTGATGACCATTTTTACTAGTAATTCAATGCAGAAGTACTTATTAAATTCTAATGAAGTATCTAGGATTTGGTAAACTTCCTAGCAAATATGCAATGTAAATACAAAGTAAATGGGAAAGACTTTACTAAGTATTTAAGAGAGTGCTTTAATTATGCTCATTTACTTATAAATAGAGTTAATGGACAGGACCACTTAAAGTTGGAGATATAATAGATGTATTAAGTGGTTAGCACTGCTCTAGCAAATGCCTCTATTTTGGAAGCTTTCTAGCCTCCCCTCTTTTCTACCCATCCTCCCCACTCCTTATTCTATATTAGTGAGACTTTACTTTTTAAATAATATAAGAAATATAGTTATAAAAATTTGTATGTTACAATAGCTTTTATATTGATTATTGATCTAGTATCTTGGTTATTTGTAAAACTGGGATAGTACTCTGTTAACTGTATTTGATTGCTTAATGGAGGGAGTTTTCTATTTTTAAGAGCACTTCTCTGTGAGCTCAATAGTAAAATTCAATGTACTTAGAGTTTATTATATATTGTATCTGTTTACTATCTCTGTTGAAAAATCTTTTACAGAGCTGATATGAAATTTGTAGTAGAAACTCTCCTTCCTTAAAGGTCTATTATAAATGTTTCATTGTATATTTTAATTTTGTCTACTTTAGAAATTTGCTTAGTGTTATGAAATGGAGTTGCTATCTGACCCAGAAAGAAAGAAGATAAATCATAAGCAGCTAATTTATAAGCATCTATGTATTATATAATGATCATAGTAGCAATATATTCTGTGGGAGTAGTTTTTGATCCTATAGTGTAAAAACGCTTCCAGAATCTTCTAAACTGACTTTTAGCTTCCATTTATATTTGTCTTGTATGTGAGTGATGGAAGCAAATTATTTATGTGACCTCAAACTTCCCAAAACATCATCCTTATTTAAAACACAAAGTAGATTAAGAGGTTTTTTTTTCTGCAGCTGATTTTGATCTGAATCAAATGAACTTCTCTTTTATGTCAGTCATTGAGTAGTCCCTCACATTGGAATCACTGATTTTAGTTTGGAATTAATATATACACATACATCTTTTGTCTGTCTGGGACATTGCTTTTTAACATTCCGTGTCCTAATTAATGAGCTCTTACATGTTTTATAACTGAGAAATTACCTAATACTTTTTTGAAACCATGTTAAGAAAATATATGGAATAATGGGTATAATTTGAAACATTTTTATTAAAAATGGGTGTTATGTGTATTTGTCAGTGTTTAGGTTTTAGGCATTTGCTACAACTTTTCTAGTAGTAATGCTTATAATTTTCTTGTTTGTATAGGGTTAATTAAAATAGACCTTATATTTTCTGGTTATAAATTCATTTTCTGACTTTTAAAAATTAAGCTTCCTGATACTTTGTGTATTTTTTAAAGTCCTGAAATTCTGGCTGCTTTTTAGACATTTTGAAATAATCATCCAATCTAGTGTTCAATGTACAGCTGCCCCCCCCCCCCTTTTCTTTATGTAGGTTAATTGAGCACAAAGTTAGAGGGTAAAGTCTTACCATGTATAATAGTATCCTTGGTAATTTTTCTTTGTTTTGGAAGAAATTTCATTCCTGTTTAATTAAACTTCATTCTTATTTAACTAAACTTCTGTAGATAGGTAGGTAGCTGGATGGCTTGCTTACCCATGCTCTCTCTCCTCCGTCATCCTTGTCTTTGTCTGTGAGATTGCCTTCTTTAGTTAGTTTAGCTTTAAGTTATTTTAAGGGTAGATATTTTTTCCTTTATTAAAACAAATTCACAGCCTTTTAAATATTTAAATTATGCTTTCCCTTTTAAATTTTAATTTCAATCACATTTTTCTCATCATGTCAAACAATAGCTTCTTTTGTTTTCTAATATTTTTAAGCAGTTGTTAAAGTCTTGATTAAATATAGATCTCCATTGGCTTTAGACAATCTAAATTTCTGAATCTTACTGTTAAGCAAGAAAGTAAACCATGCCTTGTTTTGCTCCTTTGTTCTTTTTGTTTAGTTGGTAAGTTCTGACTTTTTTGCAACTACATGGGCTGTATCCCATTAGGCTCCTCTGTCCATGGGATTTCCCAAACAAGAATACTGGAGTGGGTTGCCATTTCCTTCTCCAGGGAATCTTCCCAGTCCAGGGATCAAACCCATGTCTCCTGCATTTCCAGGTGGGTTCTTTACCACTGAGCCACCAGGGAAGCCCCTGTTTTGCTACTAGTTTTTCTTTTAATTTGACATGTCTTTGGTGGGAAGACTTCAGAGGTGGGCAGAACAAAGAAGGTAAGAGGCATATAATTGAATATGGAGGATAGAGAACTATTTTTTTATCCACTTTAATTATTCTAGGTGGAATTTCCTATTTTTGTGTCCAGAGGTTTGAGGAACTGAGAAATGTTCTTGGGCATTTAGAGGTGTTGAAGTTGGAAGGCAATGCCAGCTGCCTCTGTCAGTAGTAATAGAAATTTCCTTTGAAGATGCATCTAGAGAGCCAAACTATAAATAACATCTAATATGCTACAAGCCATATAGTAACTTTAAACTGTTTATGAATATTGCTTTACCATATATTCCTTTGTGTTTTTAACAGAGTGATAACTTAATTGGTAACTTAATTTGATCAGATATATACTAAAATTCTGAGGGAAAAGGTATTAATTTTAATAATTACTCTCTAACATTTTTAAAAATAATTTCTAGTTGCTTTTTAATTAAATGGCATTACTCATGGAATTTTATGTGTCTTTTGTTCTACTAATTGTATATTGATTTAAGAATCTAGACTTCAGCATTTTTGATACAGATCAACCGTGAATAAGTGGACTTTATAGGTTTAATAAACAACTTTTTATCGTTCATATTAAAGAATAATTTTATTTGTAATATTAATCCAGTGAGGCAGAAGTAACAAAATACCTCTGACATTTCCTGGTGTGAAATGTCATTCATTTCAAATGACAATTTCAAATGTCATTCTGCAGTGTTTACCTCATGTTTACATTTATATTAGACAACTTAATATGATACTATGAGAATAAAATATGTAAAAATGCTTTTTTTTTGTACATAAATGCCTTTTTGAGGGGGAGGGGAACAACTTAGGTACGTAACTGTTTGCACTGAAATAACCTGGCTTAGAAAACCATGAAAACAGGTGTTTGGGAGTAGTGTACCACAGTTTTCTTTATTGTTCTTTCTTGGCTTCTGTGGCTTTCATTCTTGGGGTTTGAACCTTAGATAGCTAAAGCACTGTTTGAAGAGTTTTTGACTGTATACTAAATTGAATTTTCCTTCTCACAGAATCTTTTAATGGGTCTCCTACAGGAAGCATAAATTTGGTAAGTACTGTTACGACTACTTTAATTCTTAAACTGGTCTGAGAATAATATGAAAAACTGAGCCTTAACATATGTAAATAAATGCTATATTAGGACCCTCAAATCATCCTTTATAAGAAGCTGTTGCACTTTTATAGAAATATTAAATTCATATATAAGGGATCTGTGGATTAGAACGTAATGAAATGAAGTTTATTTTCTTTTTAAAAAATGGGTTTAAATCACCTGTCTGATTTAGTTGCAAGTGATAAAAATTATTTCATCATTTTCAACCTCAGTATTTAATATTTCACTCTGATCAGTGCTATGATGGGCAGTAAATTTATGACACATAAATGTTTACATTGGATTTAGTTTTTTCTTCTTGTTAATTAGAAAAGAAATATAACACTGGTTGGGATGCCTGAAAACCTAAAGATATTTCTTAAGGTCCACACTAACAAGTTCAGGTTATTGGGAAAAAAAACCAAACATTTTTTAAGCTTAGAGGGTTTTACAAGAATTGAGCAACTGTATTCTGTGATTACAGGTTTAAGAATCACACATTTTTAGCACATAAACTGTTCACTGGCATTTCATATGTTCAAGGTGAAATGTGAAATAATGAACATTTCAGTTCTCTTATATATCCATGCTTGTCATTGAATACCTTGTTTCATAAAATGCTACTAGAGAGAAATATTAGTGCTGTGTGCAAGTTTCAGTCCAGAATTTGTTGAGGATGGGGAGATTGCTTGCTTTGTTTTTCCTTCTCCTATCTACATGACTTTTTCTTTTGAACTTTTTGTAATAGATAAGTGGTTGAGAGGTCCATTGTCTTGTGTTCCTTAGCATGACATTTATTTCTAAAATGACCTTATTGTATAAATGTTCCATTATTGTACAACGTATAAGCTTTAACAAAACACTAAAGCAAATCAGCCATAATGTTATGTCAGATATTTTGTAATGTTTTAAGTGTTTTCCTAAATTATCTGGTATCATTACCATTTGCTTCTAATTTTCCATAGAGTTATGATAAAAAGAAATACCTCCTAGAGACTGAACAGTGTTAGCAATATAATGCCCATTAGGAAGAAAAAGTTTCCAAATATGATGAAACTTTTCCTTGGATTGAAATTTTTTAGTATTCATATTTGTAGTTCTTGTACAAGTGTTTGAACACTATTAAAAAATATTTTTTTCTTCATTCCCTATCTGGAATAAATGCTTTTTCAAATAAAAGAGATTCTTTTTATCATATAGTGATATAAAGCAGAACAGTCTGTGATTTGAAAAAGGTGACACTTGACTCAGTGACTTACAGTATGTTGGTTTTTCACACAAATCTGTTAAATCCGAGCTTTTAAGTAGCTGGTCTTTTGGATTTGTTTTTTAAAATACATAGACAAATTTGAATAAACAGTTGAATTTTTACAATAGTTTGATTACAAAAAATTGTTCTTAAGACTGTCAAGTTTTTTTCATATTTAATGAAGATAATATTTATTAATTGTATTAAAATTATAAACTGGATCGTTATAGTTTATTCCAGCAAACTAAACAAAGAAAATATTTAATGTGATGGTTTACTCATTTTGTGACTGAGATTAGCACATAGATTATAAGCATTTTCAAGTGCCATTGTAGTTCTGTTTGCTGAATTGATTATCATAGTAAATTTC
The DNA here is from genome assembly GCF_019320065.1 of Cervus canadensis. Lineage (NCBI taxonomy): Eukaryota > Metazoa > Chordata > Mammalia > Artiodactyla > Cervidae > Cervus > Cervus canadensis. The sequence continues at coordinate 24,504,001 of NC_057388.1, read as the reverse complement.
AAGTTTTGGTTTTTATCCTAGCATAATGTTACAAAAAACACTTCTTTTTTTTTTGCAAGAATTTCAAGAATCGTAACCCATGGTCACTTTGCAAACTGTATTTTATTTCAGGACAGCATTAATGTACTTGTTTTGAAATCACAGTTTTCTTTGATTAATCAGTACTTGTACTTCTAAATCACAGTGTAGTTCCCATGGTTATAATGTCATCAGTTGTAACTTTATATAGTCTAGTTGATATTTACACATGCATTATAAGTGTGACTAATGGTTAAGAGACATTTCATTGAATTTTCTTCATCATACTTAATGCAAATATTAATTGCATATTTTACATGCGCTAGAAAAGGCGTTTATATACAGAGATTTTCAGCAGCTTCTGGCTTGCATAGTGTAAGATGCTAGCATGGTTAAAGTGGTGAGAAAGCAGCATACAACTTTCTACATGTTTACCTACAAGGGAAGGCTCCCGGTAATAATAATGCTTTTTTGAAAAAGGTGATCGTTTTATATTCCCTGTGCTAGCTTATAGTTAGAAGAAGATTACAGTAGATAACAATTTTAAATTCTGTAGAATATTCCACTTCCTTTGGGGTTCTATCTTTCGTGTAAAAATAATTCTAAAACAAAGGTTTTGCTATTTGTCAAAATGTTTTGTTGTAGGTCAGTTAAAAAATTAAGTGCATTCTAATTCTTTTCAAAGTATTTTCATTCACATTGTATCCTGTTAGAGTTGTAGAACAGATATTACACCATTACCATTGGGAAAACTGAAATACAGAAAAGACTTACTGATATGGCTAAAGTCTGTTAAGGTTATCAGTGGTGAAGTCTGGACTAAATCTAATTTAATTGAATGGTTCTCCCGCTTGACTTGTGGATCATCTGTATGGAGTTACCAAATTTTGTTTCTTCTGATGATCAGTCTTTAGTAGATAGAATTTTGGCTTTCTTCTTAGGATGCAGTTGCTTAATTTTAAATGGCTTTATGTCATATGCATGGCTGCATTAAGGTCATTTAGATGATTCATTAATAACTGGTAATACCACATTAGGAATCCAAAGTTCATTCAGATCCCATGGTTTTTCCAAGTGTAAAATATGTCTGAATCATATACTGTCTGTGTGTTATAGGTCTCTAAGGCCACTTCTGTGTTCACTGATTTACTAAGAGGATTCACAGGCCCCAGCATAGTCATACTCACAGCTAAAATTTATTATAGCGGAAGGATATAAAGCAGAATCAGCAAAGGGAAAAGGTGGATTGGGCAAAGTCCAGATGATACCAGGCCCAAGTTTCCGCAAATCTTCTCCCATGGAAGTCACATAGCAAGACCTAATTGCGCTGGCAGTGAATATGGCAACATGTGTGAAATGCTGCTACCAGGAAAGCTTATCTGAGACTTAAGTGCCCAGGGTTTTTATTGGAGGTAGATCACACAAGGCACCATTTGTCTAGCATATATTAAACTGACTCCCAGAAAGAAAGCCGGTGTTTGGTGTAAACCACATTGTCTATACAGATAGTTTAGGTAGAGTAAGCCACTTTAGCAGTTAGGAATGATGGGAACTTTTTCTAAATCTAACTTCCCAGATATTGTCCCAGGGCGTCCTTTCTAAGGAGAGCAACTTAAGGTCTGTTGTGTTAACTCTTTTCCATACAGTCTCGCCTTCATTATATGCTTATGTTCCCTTCTGTGTACGTGTGGGTGTATGGATATGGAGCAAAAAAGTTTTGAGCCAAAGTTTATAGTTATAAAATTTATTCTGAATCAATTAGTAATACTTTTTGTTTATGGAATTATTTTTAAAAAATAACTCAATCTTAACTGTAGATTCACTTCATTTAGTAAATAATCATAATATTAGCTAACATTTTTTGTGTTAGGCAGTCTTCTAAATGTTTTACATGTCTTCACTTAGTCCTGACATACCCTTTGATGTAGGTACCATTATTCTCACTTTATAGATGAGGAGTCTAACTAAAATTATTTCTAAGTTAACAAAAGTGTTAAGTTAATACAAAGTTGGCTCTAATATATTTCAACATTAAAAAAGTGAAATGTTGATTTTAGAATATGTCTACTTATTTTTATCCACATTTTTTTCTTGCCATATGTTGAATATAATTGAGGAGAAGCAAATTAAGTATGTGGACAGGTAATGAAGGAAGAAATAATCTGATGTATTTATTAAGTTGATTATTAAAATACTTTGTTTTACAGTTTCTTCATCTTATCTCCTCTTTCTCCTATTAGTATAAACAAAGAGAATTATTGTTTGTGAGAGGGAGGTACAGATAAGGACCTAGAGCAAAAATGAGTAATATATATGATACAGAAATCTTTAACATTTTCTTTCCTACAGAATTTAAAATTTTTGTTTTCTGATTTTTTTTCTCTCATCAGTCTTTAGATGACCTTTCAAATGTATCTTCTGATGACTCAGTACAACTTCACGCTTACATTTCAGACACTGGTAAGAGACTTTGTGGTTTAATTATTACTTAAAAACTATTGAGTGTCATTACCCCTACCTTATCTTCCACATTTATTTTTACAAATCACTTTTCTATTCTTTAGTCATATTTTCATGTTACTTTTTTTCTGTAGCATATTCTTCATTAAATTCTACAATGTTTATTATTATATGTGTATTTCCTTTCTTTAAGGTTGTTACTGTTATCATTTGAAAAAGGGTAAATTCTGAACATTTTGTCATTGCTGATAAACTTTGAAACCAATCTTTTCTTTGAGTCCAGCTGATAATTGTCTGCATAATTGTAATTAAATTGTTTTGGGGCAGATTTTAGTTTAGTATTTGTTTTCATACATGCAGAAGTTAGTAGATTTCTGGATAAATGAAGGTTTTGTAAAGGAGTTTATGAAAACAAGAAATGCTTGGATGAGGTGAGATTCATGACTGAATCAGCATGTGTGCAAAATGGCTAGTGAACTGAGGAAAAAAATAATTTCATCATTGGTATTGAGTTATTAGATAATGTCAGTGATGGTTTTCTTATCTGGCTTCTCATGATTCTTATGTGGATCTCTCTTTTGAGGATTCTGATTTTCTAGCTGTTTTGTCCATTCATTCAAGAAGTATTTATCAGCTTCTTAAAGGATATGGAAGCATAATGCTAAGTGTTTTTAATAAGTTATTTCTGTCAGACAAAATTACGTATAAACACTAAAGAGGCAGTATACTAGAGTGGTTTAAGAGCACAACTTTTTATTCAAATTGCTTGGGTTTAAACCCCGGCTTTGCCACAAGTTGGGTGAACTTGGATGATTCTTAACTTCTCTGTATCTTAATTTCCTCATCTGTGTAATGGGATAATAGTAATACTTGCCTCATAGAACGAATAAACTAATTGTATTAGTAGTTATGTGGTGGGCATCATATATTAGTGTCTGTTTGATAAATATTTACTTTACTAGTTGGGCTCCAGAGTCTCTTGGAGTCTGGGTCCCGTGTCCTTAACCTTACGACAGGAAGTAGAACTAGTGCAGTGCGCTTATGGAATGATTCTTGCACTAGTGGACTGGCCCTTCATTGAAGAATCTTGTTTTAAAAAATAGTGGCTAGGTTAGACAATATGCTTAGTGATGAGATTTATTTATATTCTGGTCCTGGTTCCTTATCTGGTTATAGATTAGTAACAAAGAGGTTGCATAGCACCTGCTATGAGTAGTAACATTGTCCTAATGAAAACACAACCTATTATTTACACTGTAATATCTCGCCATCATCTTAAAAGGTATGTAGCCTCATTATCTTTTAAAATCAAATTACCTTTCTATCTTAAGGCTTGTTTTATAATATCCCCATATTCTTCCTTTTGTGCACCCATCCTAGTCTGGTCTCGCTGCCTATCAAATTTGTAAGAAATCTGACTATTATTTTTTTTTTCTGACTATTATTTTTTAAAAAGCTTTCTGACATCCTTCTTTCCTTTTCTACTTCTTGCTAGTTTCCTTGTTCTTATTAACTCCTAATTGGTTATGGTTTGCTGCCTAAGTGGCCCCTGATTTCTGTTATCCTTTCCCAAACCTTTCTTGAACACAGCATGTAAAGCCATTCCTTTGTTGGCATGCTGACACTGTTGAGTGATGGTGGTTTTTTAATGTGATGAAAGTGTTGTACAGTTTGTTCTGCATAGGTCTCCGAGTAAAGGATAATTGAAAGAGGTGAACAGTGAATAATATAGTCTCTGACAGCAAGATGACCAGGTCTATCCCCAGTCTTATATTTTGTCAAATCAGGAACACTGATTGATATTAGATGGAAAGGGAATGAAGGACAATTCTGAATACAAAGTGCAAATCTTAGAAAAACTTTCATGAAAACCTGGGAAAGATTTCTGTCGAACTGCTTTTGCCAGTATAGATTTGTAGCTGTTTTGTGATTAAAATAATTTACTAAGAAGCTGCTCAAACCTTTCTTTGCCTAAGTATATACAAAATACAAAATATTTAGTCAACTCCAAAGCTTGGCCACTTTTTTTTACAATCATGGATCAATATCATCTACTATTAGAAGAGCAATTTATACTTCTGGTCAACATGATAGTCTAAACTGCTATGCAATATCTTGCTTCCTACACATAGAAAAACTGAAAACAGTTGAATAAAAATTTCCTAAAAGGGGAAATCTACAGGTGGAATAGACTATGAGGAAAAGCAAATATAGGGAGATGAAGAGGAGTTGAAGCCAAAGAGCTTATAGGAGTGCAAAGACTGCTCTTTTGATTTTGATAGCATTTTCATGCCCTCAGATTTAAAAGAGGCACAAGTGGGCTAAGGCAGAGGAAAGCCTGGAACCACAGGCCTTTGCATAAAGCCCAGATCCACAGAGGGTGACTTGATGTGGAAGAGGAGCTAGAAGAACTTAGCTACTGTCAGAGGAAAGCGCAAAGAATGTCAAGGTCATGATTGGGAATGGTATCGCTCATATGAAATTGAAAGACTGTCTTATATCACATGTGGGTGATACAAGATTCAGCCATCCTCAAGTGGTTGTGTACCACAGGGAGTATGATAAAAATAATTGTAGAGGAGGGAGGAGCCAAGATGGAGGAGGAGTAGGACGGGGACACCACTCTCTCTCCTACAAATTCATCAAAAGAATATCTGAACGCAGAGCAAACTTCACAGAACAACTTCTGATCGCTAGCTGAGGTCATCAGGCGCCCAGAAAAGCAGCCCATTGTCTTCGAAAGGAGAGAGAAGAAATCAAGTTCCACGCACCAGAACACCGACGCAAACTTTCCTAACCAGGAAACCTTGACAAGCCAATCGTCTAACCCCACCCACTGGGTAAATCCTCCACAATAAAAAGGAACCACAGACCTCCAGAATACAGAAAGCCCAGTCCAGACACAGCAATCTAAACAAGATGAAAAGGCAGAGAAATACCCAACAGGTAAAGGAACATGAAAAATGCCCACCAAGTCAAACAAAAGAGGAGGAGATAGGGAATCTACCTGAAAAAGAATTTAGAATAATGATAATAAAAATGATCCAAAACCTTGAAAACAAAATGGAGTTACAGATAAATAGCCTGGAGACAAAGATTGAAAAGATGCAAGAAATGTTTAATAAAGACCTAGAAGAAATAAAAAAGTCAATTAAAAATGAATAATGCAATGAGTGAGATCAAAAACACTCTGGAGGGAACCAAGAGTAGAATAACGGAGACAGAAGATAGGATAAGTGAGGTAGAAGATAAAATGGTGGAAATAAATGAAGCAGAGAGGAAAAAAGAAAAAAAGATCAAAAGAAATGAGGACAACCTCAGGGACCTCTGGGACAATGTGAAACGCCCCAACATTCGAATCATAGGAATCCCAGAAGAAGAAGACAAAAAGAAAGGCCATGAGAAAATACTCGAGGAGATAATAGCTGAAAACTTCCCTAAAATGGGGAAGGAAATAGCCACCCAAGTCCAAGAAACCCAGAGAGTCCCAAACAGGATAAACCCAAGGCGAAACACCCCAAGACACATATTAATCAAATTAACAAAGATCAAACACAAAGAACAAATACTTAAAAGCAGAAAGGGAGAAACAACAAATAACACACAAAGGGATTCCCATAAGGATAACAGCTGATCTATCAATAGAAACCCTCCAGGCCAGAAGGGAATGGCAGGACATACTGAAAGTAATGAAGAGAGAATAACCTACAACTAGATTACTGTACCAGCAAGGATCTCATTCAGATATGAAGGAGAATTCAAAAGCTTTACAGATAAGCAAAAGCTGAGAGAATTCAGCACCACCAAACCAGCTCTTCAACAAATGCTAAAGGATCTTCTCTAGACAGGAAATGCAGAAAGGTTGTATAAACGTGAACCCAAAACAACAAAGTAAATGGCAACGGGACCACACTTATCAATAATTACCCTAAATGTAAATGGGTTGAATGCCCCAACCAAAAGACAAAGATTGGCTGAATGGATACAAAAAAGACCCCTATATAGTGCTGTCTATCAAGAGACCACCTCAAATAGCAAGAGCCATACAGACTGAAAGTGAAGGGCTGGAAAATTATTTCACGCAACACGGAGCCCAAAAGAAAGCAGGAGTCGCAATACTCATATCAGATTAAATAGACTTTCAAATAAAGGATGTGAAAAGAGACAAAGAAGGACACTACATAATGATCAAAGGATCAATCCAAGAAGAAGATATAACAATTATAAATATATATGCACCCAACATAGGAGCACCGCAATATGTATGGCAAACGCTAACGAGTATGAAAGAGGAAATTAATAGTAACACATTAATAGTGGGAGACTTTAATACCCCACTCACAACTATGGATAGATCAACTAAACAGAAAATTAACAAGGAAACACAAACCTTAAATGACACAATGGACCAGCTAGACCTAATTGATATCTATAGGACATTTCACCCCAAAACAATCAACTTCACCTTTTTCTCAAGTGCACACGGAACCTTCTCCAGAATAGATCACATCCTGGGCCATAAATCTAGTCTTGGAAAATTCAAAAAAAATTGAAATCATTCCAGTCATCTTTTCTGACCACAGTGCAGTAAGATTAGATCTCAATTACAGGAAAAAAATTGTTAAAAATTCAAACATATGGAGGCTAAATAACACGCTTCTGAATAACCAACAAATCATAGAAGAAATCAAAAAAGAAATCAAAATATGTATAGAAATGAATGAAAATGAAAACACAACAACCCAAAACCTATGGGACACTGTAAAAGCAGTGCTAAGGGGAAGGTGCATAGCATTACAGGCTTACATCAAGAAACAAGAAAAAAGCCAAATAAATAACCTAACTCTACACGCTAATTAGAGATACGAAGGAAATGAAGAACCCCAGGTTAGCAGAAGGAAAGAAATCTTAAAAATTTGGGCAGAAATAAATGCAAAAGAAACTAAAGAGACCATAGCAAAAATCAACAAAGCTAAAAGCTGGTTTTTTGAAAAAATAAACAAAATTGACAAACATTAGCAAGACTCATTAAGAAACAAAGAGAGAAAAACCAAATTAACAAAATTAGAAATGAAAATGGAGAGATCACAACAGACAACACTGAAATACAAAGGATCATAAGAGACTACTACCAGCAGCTCTATGCCAATAAAATGGACAACTTGGATGAAATGGACAAATTCTTAAAAAAGTATAACTTTCCAAAACTGAACCAGGAAGAAATAGAAGATCTTAACAGACCATCACAAGCAAGGAAATCGAAACTGTCATAAAAAATCTTCCCGCAAACAAAAGCCCAGGACCAGATGGCTTCACAGCTGAATTCTACCAAAAATTTAGAGAAGAGCTAACACCTATCTTACTCAAACTCTTCCAGAAAATTGCAGAAGAAGGTAAACTTCCAAACTCATTCTATGAGGCCACCATCACCCTAATTCCAAAACCAGACAAAGATGCCACAAAAAAACTAGAGGCAATATCAACTGATGAAACTAGATTGCAACAAATACTTAACAAAAATTCCTAAGTTCAAACAGAATCCAACAACATATTAAAAAAATCATACACCATGACCAAGTGGGCTTTATCCCAGGAATGCAAGGATTCTTTAATATCCGCAAATCAATCAATGTAATACACCACATTAACAAATTGAAAGATAAAAACCATATGATTATCTCAATAGATGCAGAGAAAGCCTTTGACAAAATTCAACACTCATTTATGATTAAAACTCTCCAAAAAGCAGGAATAGAAGGAAAATACCTCAACATAATAAAAGCTATATATGACAAACCCACAGCAAGCATCACCCTCAATGGTGAAAAATTGAAAGCATTTCCCTGAAATCAGGAACAAGACAAGGGTGCCCACTCTCACCACTACTGTTCAACATAGTGTTGGAAGTTTTGGCCACAGCAATCAGAGCAGAAAAAGAAGTAAAAGGAATCCAGATAGGAAAAGAAGAAGTGAAACTCTCACTGTTTGCAGATGAAATGATCCTCTACATTGAAAACCTAAAGACTCTTCCAGAAAATTACAGAGCTAATCAATGAATATAGTAAAGTTGCAAGGAATATATAAAATTAACACACAGAATCCCTTGCATTCCTATATACTAACAATGAAAAAACAGAAAGAGAAATTAAGGAAATAATACCATTCACCATTGCAACAAAAAGAATAAAATACTTAGGAGTATATCTACCTAAAGAAACAAAGACCTATACATAGAAAACTATAAAACACTGATGAAAGAAATCAAAGAGGACACAAACAGATGGAGAAACATACCGTGTTCATGGATTGGAAGAATCAATATTGTCAAAATGGCTATTCTACCCAAAGCAATCTATAGATTCAATGCAATCCCTATCAAGCTACCAACGGTATTTTTCACAGAACTAGACCAAAGAATTTCACAATTTGTATGGAAATACAAAAAACCTCGAATAGCCAAAGTAATCTTGAGAAAGAAGAATGGAACTGGAGGAATCAACCTGCCTGACTTCAGACTCTACTACAAAGCCGCAGTCATCAAGACAGTATGGTACTGGCACAAAGACAGAAATATAGATCAATGGAACAGAATAGAAAGCCCAGAGATAAATCCACGAACCTATGGACACCTTATCTTTGACAAGGAGGCAAGGATATACAATGGAAAAAAGACAACCTCTTTAACAAGTGGTGCTGGGAAAACTGGTCAACCACTTGAAAAAGAATGAAACTAGAACACTTTCTAACACCATACACAAAAATAAACTCAAAATGGATTAAAGATCTAAATGTAAGGCCAGAAACTATAAAACTCCTAGAGGAGAACATAGGCAAAACACTCTCCGACATAAACCACAGCAAGATCCTCTATGACTCACCTCCCAGAATATTGGAAATAAAAGCAAACCTAAAACAAATGGGACCTAA